>NC_092646.1:49906982-50015154 GCF_039555335.1 Amphiura filiformis | reverse complement strand
CCAAAATCCTAAATGCATTGATGTTCTAACGAAAATTGTTTTCTTCTTTTTGTCATTACAGTTCAACTTTGTAGGAAGAATACTGGGGCCCAGGGGTATGACAGCAAAACAGTTGGAAAAAGACACAGGCTGCAAAATTATGGTGCGAGGAAAAGGATCAATGAGAGACAAAATGAAGGTAAAAGATGAAGATTCACCTTACTGCAAGATGAAGAAGTCCTATCTGCAATAGCTGCCATGTAGATATTTGGCAATTTCTGCATTCTATATTGTACACATTTATAAAAACGACACCTGGCAGCTTTTGCAGATGGGATCTTCTTGCTCTACAGCACTAACCCTTAATTTTCAGCAAGCTTCACGTGACTGCAATATATTGATGGATGGATCAGACTGGAGTATTCATTTACTACACTGTCTTGTCTCAAGTTGAGAGTAACACCATGTGCGGATTTCGCAGTGGCAGTTTTGAATAGTGTAATGCGCTAACCTAATCGCACAGGTACATGTACATGGTGATTAAATGCACTTCCAGCATTATCAACTTGAGACAAGACACAGTATAGTTTCAATCTGAAATCGTACTAGTCATAAGATGAGACTAAGAAAACCGTGTTATGCTCACTACATGTTGCAGAAAAAAATGGCCTATATTTTATTTTGTAAACATCTCGATTTGTAGTTCAGTCCAGCAAATTTAATAGATATTTAAAAGAAGCCTGACAATTGCTTAGTATCCAATTTTAGAAAGGAAATCTTGACTGTATCCTGCACACTGTGAAGCATCTATGGTTTCCACTGTACAGGTTATAGTTTCTGCCACCTGAAAATATTGAGAAGTCAGTGACCGCGGCTAGAGTAGTTTTTGGATTTGCTGGGATTGAAGACATCGTAATTGATGTTGTTGCTGTGCCTGTTCTGTGAAAGTGGATTTGGACAATTTTGCTACATTTATTTTTTTTGCGCTTACGCAGTTCCAAGCAGCTATGGCATATCTGTATAGGTCAATACATGAAGGATAGAATTGCAAAGTTAAAATCAAATTAAACAGTTAGCAAAAAATGACAAAAGCGCAAAAAAACTGATTATGCAAGATTTTCACTTAAATAGTACAATCATTACGCTTTATACTCTGTGTTGAATGAAGTTCAGTGCATGACATTATTGTGATATTGTGTGGGTTTTGGGAGAACAGATTTTACCTCCAACGCTATAAATCCGGGATTAATTGGATAATCAGGTGTATCCGGTTAAAACAATACGATAATCTATCATATCTTACTGAAATGAATACATGGTTTTATTTTACAAATCCAAGGCAGTTTAAAAGACCATGAATTATGTAAAAGAAACAATCTAGCTTGGCGTGGGTTTGTAAGAGGTTGAACAGAGTTTTAAATTTTATCGTAATCCAGGATTATAAAATTTTATGCAGTTGTGACCACGGCAATGGAACAAATCTGACAAATATTTAGGATAACAAACCTGATCGAGTTGTTTGAACACCTTGACAGTTTAGTGAAGCACACCTTCAGGTTGCACTTTCTTATATTGCAATTTGGTAATGGGCCATGCCCGTTCGTGTTCATCATTTTAAACAAAACAAAAAAAAAAGCTGTTCAACTCTGTTGGTTAAATTGCGAAAGCAATATTTTTAAAACAAGTTGCTCCTTAACAAGAACTACCTTTAAAAAAGACACTGGGGTATGGGATATTAAGTTGTTCATGTCTCTGAAGAAAGTTAAGTAAAGTGGCTTTCAAAATAATTTATCATGCACCATGTAAGTAAGTGTTATCATGCATATCTTCAAACATGCTTTAAATCAGGTTTGGTAATTTTAATTAAAATTTGTCAAAACTAATTGAAGAAACTTATTTTCATGCTGACAGTTTCTTCAGTGAAGCTTGCTGTTGTTGTAATGACCCAACATCATCATGAACAGAGACAAGGGGATCTACAATCTAAGTCATGTTTATGATCCACTGTTGGAGACTGCTAGCAAGACTAATATCATGGCAAACTTCCCGCTACTCATCAACTGTTTGATCATCACAACAACAACAAGCTTCGAAAAAGTCAGAACTGTCAGCAAGAAAAAAGAAGTTTCTTCAGTTGGTATTGATAAATCAAAAACTCTTTTAATCATCATGAATATCTTCTTTTCTTTTTTCTTCCCAGGAGGAACAAAACAGAGGTAAACCCAACTGGGAGCACCTCAATGAGGAATTACATGTCCTAATCACAGTGGAAGATTCAACAGACAGGGCAAAAGCAAAAATTGCAAGAGCAGTAGAAGAAATTAAGAAATTACTAGTACCCACGGTAAGTACATACATCTTGCCTGGCTAACGTCCATGGCAATGCCTTATTACCACAGCTAGTCTCCTCTTGAGGTACCCCTAAATGAAAGTACTCCTTGTGTACTCGATACCTGTATTCACTAATTACCAGATGTAGAGTACTGTTAATGGTCACCTACTAGTAACCTACAACAGGAAGAAAAGGAACTTAATATTGTACTTCATAGCAGTATTATTTCATTGATACCTGAGGTACTTCATGGGTCCTCATAAAGATATGCCATGCCATAGGTACTACAGAGGTACATTGTGAGTTGAGTGCAGTAAAAGAGCTACATCAGGAGTTGCTATGGTATTCCACGGAGAGGAGACAAGCTGTGCTTCTTGTTTTAGAATATGTCAGAGTTGATACCAATATATGCTACAGACACATCTATAATTTGTGATACAATCGGACAAATGTTGGTAGATGTGTATTGTTTGAACACAAGTGTCCAAATTGGTCTCAACTTGATATTATTTTAAAAATAGAACAAACATTAATTTCAGGTATGATGCCTCCATATGGGACACATACATATGCAAATAATGTATCGAGTCCAATTTCCGATTGGCAAGACGAGATGTGTTTAAAATTAATTGTCAGTGGATTTGATAGCATTGACACTTAGCCACGGAATCTAACCACCTGAGCCTTCTAATGATAAAGACTGTTAATGGAGACATTAAAACAATTTTTACACTGGTTTATTCAGCAGTGGCCTTCAATGGACATTCAATAGATACAAAGAAAGCAAGGACATTAATATAGATGTTTTGCTTCGGGCGCATTGTATTTTATTTGATGCGTAATATCATGGAATATAGAAACCACAGACGTTGAAATTACAAAATGATGATGGAATTTGATAAAAGGGACCATGCGTAGAAATCGTTGAACTCCAATAGTACTGTATCAATGTAAAAGATATAGAAGGGTATGGTGCAAGAAACCCATATCTGCAATAGCTGCCAGGTGTGATATATGGTTTGATACATACAATGTAGAATGCAGATATTGTGAAATGTCTACATGGCAGCTATTACAATAGGGCTTTCTCGCATTGATCCAGTGACGCAGTGACAAGCAAGGATGAACAATAATGTATGGATTTTGTTATCTTCTTTTAATATTGAGAAATATCATTTAGGATGTGACAAGACTAATTAGTCGTTAAAGCCATCCCAAGGACACTCTCCCACTGGCGCTATCATTCTTGCCTCACGTTGGCTTAGTGAAAACGTATACTGAATCGAATGAGTTTCCTTTTATGCTACTGAACCAAATCTGTACTTAATGACAAAACCAGTCCCGGGTGAGTCTTCGCTGTACACCAATAGCCATAGCCATCAATATTGTTATGTGATAACGAGTCGGATCTCGACATGCTCATCTACAGGACACAGTTCTTTAACCTTCAATATGTGTGTACGCTGATAGAATGACCTTTGAAAATTTGGATACAAAAAATCATACTCAATAACATGAGGTCAGATTTTGTGTTTTGGTTGATTAATGGAGGTTATTAAACTATGCCATCGGAGATAAGATCATTTTGGTCCATAGCAAATGTTTTTACAGTGAAGTAATCCTGTATTCAGACGAGGATGGGTAATCAGCTATTCCAGTTGAAGTACACACACCCCTGTTAAAGACATGACCTTCCATCTTCCACACATCCATATGGAAAATATAACCTTAAATATCCCACACAGGGAGTGTGAATTTCACATGGGGCTACCTGAATGGGTGACTCCATTTGAAATCTACACTCCCTGTTTCATCGGGGTGTATGGATTTCAACAGGAATAGCCCAATGCTCGTAGCTTTAGTTTGAAGCGATGGTAAAACTGTCTTGCTAGTATATCTGTCTTAATTTATGTGGATTTTTGAAATGACTCAATGCGAGATGTTATTGAAGAGAAACAAACATACAGTCTGGTAGAAGCTGTGAAATCGTAATTGCCTGGCACGGCATTCTCTCACACTTGCTAATAAAACAAGCCAAGTAATGCTGTGAGCCACTTGATTTATCTTCCTCTCGATAAGCTTGAATTGGATTATAACATCACTAAATGACTTTCTCCCGTTTTCTTTACAATAACACATCGGTCAATATATCTCCCCCGTATTGGTTACAGCGTTTAGTGTATATTCCTCGTCGTTATTCTTATACTCCCGTATGTTAAATCATTAAGCTGTTCTAGTTAAAATCCATTCACCCCTGTGGAAGACATTACCTTATTACTCTCCTACATAGGGGTGTAAATTTTAAATATTTAGTAACCCCATTTTGAAATTCACACTGTGTGGGAGATTAAGGTCATGGTCATAAAGGGATGGATGGATTCAATTGGAACAGCCCAGTGCAAGGAAATCGCTAACAGCCATTTTCCAGCGAACATACCGAACATAGAGGGGAAGCTAATTGCGGATGTTATTGAAAGGACTTTCCATGCGAAACATGGAGCTTGAATACAGCAAGAAGATAGAAACCGCATATAGTGCGTAATTTGATTTGAGATGCTTACATGTTGTCTCCATGCTTTGTATCCAATTGGATTAGAATATCTTCTGTGTGGATGGATACTCGCATTTCCGCTTTTTTTTTCATCAGCAAAACGGTTCTTTTGAGTGCATCTACAAGAATGAATTCAAAAGACATGTCAATAATTGGCACTACTTCGAGTATTTGTACCACCTTAGATGTTTACAACCATATTGTATTTATTTATTCCTTATTTATTCTGGTAATTCCTTCAGTACAAAGGTACTGGTCTCCCAGAAGGCCTTGATAAACATTATATAATCAAATATTATGAAAGTTAATTTAGTTATATTTAATAATCTTTTGATATCTATAGATTCAATCAGTGCAAAAATATATATGTATGAGGGATTTTCAATACCGTAGGAGTTGACTTGCAGCAAGCATTCCACTTAGGCAACAACAACAAAAAACCTGTTTTACTGGTCTGACTGGCCCAGATTTTGCATTTTAGTGGTGTGTTTCCTAGCTCTATGCAAGTAAAAATGGTAAATTATTTTGTGAAAAATTTCAAAATATGCTTGCAATTTTTTTTATACAGATTTTTCAAGCATTCTTTGACTTTTTATTTTAAAGGGACATTGAACTTTTCTCAGAACAAATGAAAAATTGCAACCAACCCTGGTCTATCCATGTGTAGAACGTTTTTCCCCCTGTCGCCTTACCACCATTTTTTTGATCATTTCTATAAATTGGCAAAAGTCGGTCTGACATTTGTTTTGCGACATTAGCATTGTGGCAAATCATTGGTCCCAAGCGGTCTAGTACCAACATTATTTTTGTCGCATACGATACTGAACCCTGAAACAAATCTTAACATATAATTCCATTGCGAAAACTGCAGATTATGTAGTGCTTTTTGATGCATTCCCAATCGGTTAGCCGGGTCTATTATGTATATGTGTGATAATGACATTTGAGAGGCATGGCAAGTGCAAAAGGGGTTCAATCAGAGGATATTGCCCAAATTTAATTAGTGGACTGGACAGGATAGCTGCCCAGCATGGTTTCCGTACTTGTTACATGACAAGACCAAACCCCTTTGCAAGATTTCAGACTCATTTTGACGTTTTATTACAACCAATGTTGGGAGAAAATTGCTCTGGAGTGGAGCATTAAGCGCTGTAATATTAAAATGGAAGATTACGATCTGAGAGCAAGAGAATATTATGTTCATTCAATCAACTCAGTATTCAGCTCTGTATTTTGCTACAATTGATTGCGATCAGTGTACAGTATGTTGCAATCTCAATCTCAATCCCAAAGTCTCTGTTTACACAATCAATAAGAAACTTTTCCAAGTTGGAGATTTGATTTCTAGCTATGAGAACGCAAGTTGGAATTGGGGAGAAGACGGCATAGGATGTGGTGTTGTGTGCGGACTGTGACTGGAAGGTTGAGGCTTATTGAAACTATGATGACAATCTTTTGTAGCGAAATTAGCACAGAATACAAACTAAGCGAAGGAGTGTAATAATATTCTCTGTTCTGATAATCATCTGCGCAAATTTCTGTACATACTCATTATCCAGGGACGAGACTCGGCTCTGCTCGCTTGCTTGTTTGTGTGAAATAGGGCTCATGCATACAAATTCTTTTCATCGCTATTTACGGTGAGAGAGAGCACATTCGGTGGCGGAATTCAATCAAAATAATTTGTTTAATGTTCGGCCGAAAACAGGACCTACTTGCAATTCATTAGGGTAGGCTCCTTGAACTTAGAGAGCAATTTTAATCAAGTCCCTGAGGCCTTTTGGAGCTGTTCATCCTTTATACTATTCAGCTTTTTTTTATACTCCTATAAGAAGAGCTTTTTTTTTTTTGCCTCTTCGCTTTATTATTCATTTCAGAAATGTCTTGAACTTCTAATTTGAATGCAAATTCCTCCCCTGTACAACCATGGTATTATCATCCCACATATTCTCATATATCAGGGCACAATTCTATGACCCCAATACACTTGCTCTTTCATAGAACGACCTTTGGATGTGTTAGGTACAAAAACTCATACACTCCACAACTTGAGGTCAAATCTTGTGCCATGAGTATTGAGTGAATATTGAACTAAGGCATCGGAGATGAGACAAGCTTGCTTCATAATATTTGTCATCAGTTCATCTTTTTTATCCCCATTTCCTAGATGTTCTGTTAATCTGATTTTAAAGCATAGCGGTAAAGGGGGGAAGAAGTTAAGGTCATAATTTATTTCCGTGGAAGCCCGAGAAGGAACTCTTCAACTCTCCTCATTTGTGGAATCACACAGGAACTCTTGCTCTCGATTTCAACAAACGGCGTTTCAGATTACCCTGACAAGTGTTGATCACGTCGACTATATAGAGCATGTTTGTCTTGCGGCCGTGAGTCAGTTGACGATTAAAGATTTAAAATATTTCTGCATTTTACACTTAGCTATTTTAGAGACGGATTTTGAGAGAAAGATTTCCGCATGAGAGAGCTTGTCAACTTTATGTTGTCAAAATGCTTATCAGAAATGTAGCTAATTGAGGTCAACTGTAGAGGAAAGCTGTTTTTATGCCGTCAGAGAAATACACTTTTTATTCTTGCTTGTAATTTTCTTGAAAAGGTCATTTAACTCATTCTGCGTATGCGACCGACATTAGTAGCGAATTGTGATTTCTGTCAGATTCAAATACAAGGATTAGGTCAAATCAAGTAAGTGTGTGGCCAGACTTTATGATTCAAGTTTGCAGTTTTCAAATGGCACTTTGCCAGGCATGTCAGCAGAAAAATAAGAGTGGAATTAGTCGCACGGGCCTGTCACATGCTAATCCCACACAGATCACAGGATAAAGTTGAAGAAATGTGGCCAAAAATCTGCCAGGGAACATTATATTGTGCACGTAGCAAGGATAGTAACAATTCTATAGACACTAAATCATGATTAATGAGTCTACACAGTTCTGCCTCTATGCAACGCAGTAAAAAAGCTGAGCTAGTGAAACACGTTATCATTTTTACTACTTTACTTTTTTCTGTCTAAGCTTGTCACTCATTTAGTTAGCAGATTGTCATTTCTACGTTTGACACATTCAGGAAACGCCGCAAAATTAGTAATCGGTTGACACTGCATCCTTAAACATTTATAATAAACATGTGTATTTATTTGAAACACAACCACAGCACTGGAGCAGGTCTTCCCATAATGCATTATTCTTTTGTCTCTTTAAACTGGCCCAACATTCCTTCTCCCAGATTCCTTTAACCACACATGACATTAAATGTTGAAAAACTAAGACTTGAGTGCTTTGAGGGTTGATGCATAATGGACTTCATTGATGCTTAATGAAAAGTCTCGTCTCTTACGCAGTAGTTTTCTGGGGCGGAGTTTGAACAAGTGGACTTTTTTTTGGGGGCTGATTTTTGTGAAGAGTGGACCTTTCCAAAATTGTGACCTTTTTGACCAAAAAAACATAAAAACCTGATCTTTGCAAAACATTTGGGGGAGGGGGGGTGCACCCTTCCACTGCGTAACAGCTTGTCTATAATGTATAATGAACAAGTACAGCATGGTTTTAAGTGTGATTTATTTAAAAGCACAATTCCCCAATGCATTGCATTATGGGTAGGCATGTTGTTTTTCTGCTGTGAAACACAACCAAACAATGCATCTCACACCGCTGAGTCTCAGGACATTTCGCTCAAGAAAATATCAACGACAACAACGAAGGGGGGAAAGTAAGATTTGGATGTTTTTCGTCAGTACATTACCAACATATCCTGTGTATTGGCTGTAATGATCCATACTAATCTCATCCACAAATGCGTAGTTCAATGGCCCCCATTAAACAAGCAAAGCTCAAATTTTGACCTCAAGTTTTTGTACCCAATACCTCCAAAGGTCATTCTGTCCATGTACAAACACATTGGGATTAAAGAACTTTGTACTGACAGATGAGGATGCTGATATACTAGTGTATAGGACTTTAGGCTTATATGTGCTAATTTGTGATAGCCTGTGTGACTTCCCTAGCCTTCATCACAAAACACTTGTTCTTGGCAGTTGGGAGAGTGGTAAAGTAAAGAGCGCAAATTTTCTGTTTCAAAAATTGGCATACTTTGAGCATCCAGCACGCATTACTGTGAGCCTTGCCCTGATGGGAATTGCTTGATGGTGCGAGCGTATGCGTACTGCACCGTGAAGTTATCGTATGCGAAGGTTGGTATTAATACTATTATCCTATGTATGAAAAAGTTCTTGACGGTGTATTGTCTCATCCCAGTACCATTTTGTCCTTCCATCAGTTGGTTCACAATCGTGTGCACAATCAGGGTAGAACAGGCTCAGGGCTCGTAGGGTGTGAGACATCTCTTAGCTATAGTCCATCTCGTCCGAATCCAGAGTGACGCCATGTTGGATTTCGTAGCATGACAGATTCCTGCATGTACATGCTAACCTAAACGCGTGGGGTATACACATGTATAGAAGGGCGATTTGTTTGGACGCTGGTAACGCTAACTGCATGAATGCACTGATTTGAATCTGCCACTGCGAAATCCAACTTGGCATTACTTTCAACTTGAGATGAGACACACTATATAATAGTGCTTGGTCTGGGATACGGTTTAAGGGTATATGGTTTAGGGTTAAAGTTAGGGTTTGGGTTTAGGGTAGGGATACTGGATGAATAACTAGATGCAGATATGCTTCCTATATAGACCTACATCCAATGACAGGAAAGATCTACTATTTTCAAATGAAATGTCCTACCATCTATGTAGAACTAATCTAAACCAAACTACAGTACACTCTGTGCATAAAACATTCAATATGTAAGCTGAACCTAGTAATTCAGTTCAGTCCAACAGGAACCCTAAAAATTGCGATATCATTGGAATTGGACCTGCAAAATAACACATCGGGGAAGAACTATGACACTTTTAATCCGCAAATTTAGGCTAAAGTATGTTGTCACTATACTCGTAAAGAGATTTTGTAGCGATAAAAGGCTGTTTTCCTGCAATCAATGATATTGTGTTATTTATATTTCCTGAGTTGATGACATAGCAACAATCTTTATTAGGTCATTGTTGATGGCAATGTTTCCATTTAGGCCTATAGAAACAAATAAATAACTGCACATAAACGGAGTTAATGTCACAATTTTGTCTCGCTGAATCGATACGCTGTGAATAGAGGAGCTAGTGATCTTGATAGAAATTGCTTTTGCAAACTATAGATGCCCCGAGAGGCTGAGTGTGATATCATCAGCAAAGCATCTTTGTGTGTGATTGAGCAGAAACTAACTCTTCACAAGAATGTATAGATTTCTATAGTGATTTCTTAATTTGCCAAACTGTAGCGTTATCCCTGCGACTTAGCTCAAAGTCTGTAAATCATTTTGTTGTGGCAATGATGCATCATGCACGCTCCGTGTAATGTTTAGCGCTCATTTTCTAGATTAGTGGATTATTACACTCTTACGATGAAAACCTGTTCCTCAAAGCGGTTGTTTTGTAAAAAATAGATTTCTTTTACGGTGAGCAGTAGCACTGATTGCATTTTATGCCGGCAATTGTGTAAATTCTCCAGTATTGAATATTGGGGTTTTTTGCTTCAAAAGAATACAGCCAATTTTAGCGCTTGATTTTATGAAATGATTTCAGTTATTGTTTTGTTGCCATGGTGACTTCTCTTAGTGGTAATGTCTTGAAGGTATAATCCTTCTAGGATTTGATGTTTTCTATGATTGATGTTATGTGACAAGAGTTTTCTGTTTCATTTGCTAGTAATGTGACTCTTTTTTTATTGAATGTAGCTTTTTCAGTGTCAAATGTTTGACTTGTACCTGGGCAAATTAATGCTCTGCGTGCTAGCCATAGGCTTGAACGTAACAAGTTTTGAGATATTTTCTCAAAATATCGAGAGCTATGTCAAGTAATTCTGAACAAATTCAAGCTTGTTTGTACTCATTTTAATGCATTTTTCATGCTGATTCCAAATATGGTCATGAAAATGTGCAATTCTGACATTTTTGAATTTTGATTGAAACTTGTCGTCTGCAGTTTCAGTCGATTCCCACGCGGAGAGAGTTAAAACAATACGGGTGTGTGTTATCTGGTAGAAAAGTAATTTATTGAAATTACATATTTTGGAATAAGAGGAGCGGTTTGGTGCAAACAAAAGCTGCTCTATAGACATTTGATGATTCTGCATTCTATATTGTACACATATGACACCTGGCAGCTATTGCAGATGGGGGTTTTCTTGAGAATACACTATGGACCACAAGAGCCTCATCCCAATGGCACAGTCCAATAACCTCAATTACATAATCATAGTGCAAAATTTGACCTCAAGTTGCAGAGTATGAGTTTTTGTACCCAAATTTTCAGAGGTCATTCATTGGATATACATATGTATTGGGGTTAAAGAACTGTGCCCTGATAGATGAGCATGTTGTGGATCCTAGTGATAGTATAACACAGTAGTTTGCTAAGAATCAGGCTGCTCCCACCCCACTATGTTAAAATTATATCTATTTTAACAATAATAGTTTAATCGTTACATTAAAAACAAAATCAAGTCTAGAAATGATTATGAAATTGGAAATTAGAAGTAGACATGTTAAAAGCTTAAGTAGCTGACAACTGTTGGGATATTTAAGTCAAGTGGTGTATTTGATGCATAGATACAGAGTACAAATCTCCCTCGTACAAGGAAACATAAAGACGGGCTAGATGTGTCATGCTGGTGAAGAAATTGAATAGACATTCTGCCATATTTGAACGCTCCTCGTAATCGGTTTGCCCCAATTAGCTACCTGTTTATGAATTGGGTAATTCCAGTTGAAATCCGTACACCCCCTATGGAAGACAAGACCTTAGGGAGTGTGAATTTCAAACGGGGTTACCTGAATGGCTGACTCCATTTGATGTCTACACCCCTTGTGTTGGAGATTAAGGACATGTCTTCCACAGGGGGTGTATGGATTTTATTTGGAATAGCACATTTATTGTGTCTGTCTACACCCCCGTTGTTGTCAGCATTTTGTAACTAGTTTGAGATGCTCCGTATGACCTAGTTCAATATTAATTTCATTAAATCATTCACTGACTGATTTTGACGGCAATTTTCGTTGTTAATTTGAAAAGATCCACTTATATGTGTCAAGAAATTTTTATGTGAATCAAAACTTTCCTGTTTATATTATCAACTGGAAATTAATTTAAAGGGAATCATCGTAGAATGTAGTTAGAAAGATACATTAGATCGCGATGTGTACACGATAATGAAATTTTGAGTTTAAAATACTATAGTGACCCATTTTATTCGATAGGAGATGATTACAACACATGTGCATAATGTTACTGCATGTATGCTTTAGATCCAAAATATGTTTTGTAATACTATGGACCACAAGAGCCTCATCCCAATGGCAGAGTTCAATAACAACCAGAGTGCAAAATTTGACTTCAAGTTTCAAGAGTATGAGATTTTGTACCCAAATGTTCAAAGGTTATTCAATGGATGTGCAAATGTATTGGGGTTAAAGAACTGTGCCTTGATAGATGAGCATGTTGTGGATCCTAGTGTAATCGCCTTAGCTTGGCTGTTTTAGTTCGATCGGTTCTGAACAGGCTAGAATCTGTAATGCTTTTTCATGTTCATTGTTAGCATGCAAACAGGTACATTTTGATAAGAGTTTCACAAAATATTCAACGTCGTTCAGTTTTGAACAATGTACATATGGATAAGACTGTGTCATTTTTAAGGTTTGATACTAGTTTAGTCATCCAGTGAGCCAGAATTTGTGTATTTCCTGTGTGCAGATTTGTGATATCATATCAATGCATGTACCATGGTGTTATTTATGTGTTGTGAAACACTAGTAGGATTGGAAGCTCAATTCCTGTCAAAGGCTAGACCAGAAAAATAGACGTTTTATGTTTAAAATAGTGGTTTAAAACACAATATTCTACAAGAAATAAAAATGTGTGGCCCTTAACATAATAGCAACTCCCAACAAACTGTCATGGATATTACTGAAACTGTACAGGAAAGAATTTTTACATGATTATAATTTTCACTTTTTTTTAAACAATTTTATAGCTTGAAAATTAAACAACTAAAAAATGTATGTTATTCCTTGAGAAAGTAGTTTGGTAACTACTTAACAAATATAAGACCTCGTAGGTGGATGAAATGAAAAGAATACTCAAATGCTTGACTTTTCGTGAATTAGCAATTTTTTGCAATAACAGCTAATAATAGGACCTGCTTGCAAACTAACAAAACTATTCTGTATGAGAAAAAAATCTGCATTTTCAAAAGACTGACATGCCCTTGGCCTTCCCTATTCATACCTAAACCCAATTCTTTGGTCGCCTTTGACTTTCACAGCTGATTAGATTTTTGACACAAGCGAATTGGGAATTCACCCAGAGAAAGTGGCCTTTTTTTTAAATGTACGAGACGCCCTTGTCATGTAAGCGTATCGCACCTTGTGTACGTACACCTGTTTAGATTTCAGTGTTCCGTTTGGTTGCACGGAGCACCATTATATATTCTTTTATGATTTGTTTTAATTGCCTAAGGGGTGTAAACTCCCGGTGTAAACTGCCAAGAAATATGAAATTACACTCTGTCACTCTGATATTTCAGTTAACTAGAAACAATGTGAACAGAAAATGTTCTTTCCTTTCTGATAATTGAACAACTGTATGACAGCGGGTAGTGGTATATTTTCGTGAGCTTTTCACATTTTTCAGAGTTTATTACAGATTCACAAATTTACAACCAGCAAATATTTTGAGTTTTGACCCATTATGCTTTAATGCAGGTGTTTAAAAGCACAAACTGTTTTAAAGGATACTGTAAAGCTATTTAATTTCGCTAGTACTTAATTTCGCTAATTGCCAATGACCACCATTATTTTGGGTATTTAATTTCTGTTAAGCTAATCCAGCAGTTTATGTGATAATTCAATGTAAAACTGTTCAATTTTTGGGGTATTTAATTTCACAAATTAAGGCTTCTAGTGAAATTAGCGAAATTAAATCCCTAGCGAAATTAAGTGGTTTTACAGTAGTTAACATTGTGAAAAATAAACACCGCCAAAATATCCCATTACCCAAAATAGGCAAAAAATTTGTTTGCAGTGTGAGAATTTCACAAAATGCTTCAGATTTGTTACAATTGTTTTAAATAGTTTTTACTACATAATTTGCATTTATTATTTAATGTGTTGGAGCATGTTGTATAAAGTCAAACAAAGATTGGAGATCAGGGATTTATACTGGAACACTTTTTATAAGGCAATGTTTGCTGAAGTTAGATTTAGAGATGCGTAACAACAGCAGATACGTAGTAATCAAATGGTATTGTTGAATACAAACAATTTAAATTCTCACTGGGATTGTGAACCATCTAGCAATAATAGCTTTGAAACCTCGCTTTCTGTGTGACAAAGTTACATAGAACAGTTTGAGGGTTTATGGCAAGAATGCCGTATCTGTTATGGCTGCCAGGTGCAATATTTTGAGATTGTGTACTATATAGAATGCATAAATTGTCCAATATCAATAGGGCAGCTATTGCAGATAGGACTTTATGAAATAGCTGTAATAGCTGCCAGCTGTAATAGCTGCCAGCTGTCATATTTGTAGATTGTGTGCAATATAGAATGCAGCAATTGTTAAATTGTCTACAGGGCAGCTATTACTGACAAGGCTTTTTATGGCAATTCCCTCGATTTGTAGATAATTGGCATTTGCAGAATTGTAGAAAGCAATTCTCCATGAAAAATACCGTTTTGTAGTAGTGTATCTCTTTAAATGTCAAGTTCCTCATTAATACCAAGTTGAAGTGCATCAATCGACTGGCATTTTTTTACACGAACATGAACTGACAAAACTAAGCTATGCAAAGCTAATTGAAGATAGGGCAAATAGAAGAGTCCGCATTCCCCCTCAGGCGCAAATCATATTCATTTCTTGAAATCGTCACAGTCGTTTCCAAAATGTCTAATTCCAAAGTGTATCTTGTAAACACTGGTACAACATTAAACGCACGGAAATCTACCGTGTTTCCCACTGCTAATTTAAGTGGCTTCTCATATCACTATGATTCAATATACGCTCATAGACGGTGGCAAAGTTAAATGACCTAAATTCACTTAGCATAAGCTCATAAGTTGACCTCAAGTTGTGAAGTATGAGTTTTAGTACCCATCATTTTCAGAGTTCATACTATATATGTGCAAGTATATTGGGTTAAAGAACTAAGGTCTGCTAGATGAGGTTGTTTGAGGTCCTAGTGTATCTCTTCTTGACAATATTATTGTGGATGTTCATGTAAGAAACCGAACACAGCTCTCCAATGACTAATTTTCGAAACTCAGTGAAATCAGCCTCCACCCTCTTATCAAAATAACAACTCTGGCCAGCCAGCCAGGGTTGGAGTTATCTCTATATGACGATGGCATTATTACATAGCGTGAAGTCAAAAGCTAGGTTTGGTCGGGAAGTGGTTGGTTCTGAAGGGAACTCCCTGCTTAGTACACAGCAACTATTAGTAGTTAGCTGGAAATAAAGCTTTTGCGCTTTCTTTTTGCATTAACCCCTTCGACACTGGTCATCTAACAGCATTTCTGATTGGTTGATAACTTGAAATGCTCATTTCAATCGCCAATTATGACTAGGCTACAATTTATGGTCAAGCTTGCATTTGCAGATGATCTTATTAATACCCTCCTTGATTGGTTCAAAATTAGGCACAATATTCATTTTGGCCAATGGGCAGGTAGTTCTCATGGGGTTAAACAGCTCTTGGGGTTAAACTTATAAGGTCATTACCTACATTGATTATAAATTTGCATTATCCAGTGCTCTTTGGGAGTGACCAACAGTGGAAGCAGTCGTATGAAGCGTTGTCTCAATTTGAGGCAAAGTTTGAGATGTAAACTGTAAACTTCAGAAACTTGTGTCAACAAAATTAAGGATGTTTTAAAGTAAAAATGTCATATACAAAATTACTATTACTTTAAACTCTCATCAACCACACAACACAACAATTTGTTGTGACAGTCACTTAAAGAGTAGAAACCTTATTGACCATCCTGTAATTGGGGTAATGAATGTCGGCAAGCTACCAAGCTGAAGCCATTTACCTTCAAACACAAATGTCAGAGGGAAAGAATTGGAGAACAGAATATACCAGTTAAGTTAATTAAATAGAAGTTGAATGCAGATCATTGGAAAAGCAAATTGCTTTATGATTACATTAACAAATACCTTTACAGTGGCACCCGATTAGCAAATAACTTTAACCCGAAAAAATTGTATGATAAAATCTTAACTTTGCTTTTCAAACAAGCTCAAAAAAGGTCAAGTTCTTTGTAGTAGAATGACAGAAATTTTCAGGCATGCATGAAAAAGTCAACATCAACTGCGGCATTCTTTCTATTATCATAATAATTATAGTGTACTGATATTATTATTGGTGATTATTGGCCTTTGGAAAAAAAAGTCAATTTCTTTTATTACAATGGAGTTGGCAGTATTACAATTGAAACCAGATCACAGTGTTACTGAACATCAGGGATGTAACTTTTCAGGCTTTCGCCTGAATTCAGGCTTTTTGTTGTCCTGCCACGATTTCTTGAATTTTCAGCCCGTAGGGCCATTCTGGTCATTTTCACACCGTTTTTCAGGTTTTTCAGGCTTCTTGTCAAACGTGCAGTATCCCTGCTACATTATACATGCGTAGATATGTGAAGCCATAGTTTGTCAGTACTCAGTTTGGATAGTACTTGGATGTGTTGCAGACTATTTTGTTTCTGGTGATCAGGTCCCAGATACACTTGTACACCCTGGCCTGAAATGAGTCAAAATGAATAATAGAATGCGCATCATGCATTTTAAAACACAAACTTGATGGATTTCAGCAGCAGTCCCGATGATTTTGGATTCCAATGAGTGGTACAGACAAGACAGACGGCCATATGCCGCAGTCAACAGGTGTCAGACATTGGCTGATCTCAAAGTTGGGTGCTAAAACTATGGGATCAGACTTGTGATGATAGCAGGGAAATATCATAAATCCACAAGTTGGACTTTAAGGGGAAGCGCTGCTAGAGCAGTTCTTCTGGGGTGAACCAAACCTGCCTGGTTATCATATTAATCAGTGAAAAGGTTATCTATGAATTTGACATGTGCTAATTGATGTTTTAATGTTATTGCATCAATTAGCACCTGTCAAATTCAGAGATAATCTTGTCATTGATTATTTTGATAACCAGGCAGGGTTGGTTTACCCCAGAAGAACTGATCTGACGGGGCTTCCTCTATAATAAAATGTTGCATTATTTTTGGGTGAGTTCCATGGAATTGACTTCTTGCTCAAGGCTTCCTTCCATTTTGTTTGGGATCAACCGGTTTCTTGTTATTTTATTTTTCAGATGATTACCCTTATTAGCCCAGTTATATATGCGGATGTTTTGTTCCCATCTTGCTTACATGACCAGAACAAATCGTCATAATTATGTATTTCCTTATTATTTTGGGGTCAGCTAATTGAGGCATATTAAAGTAAAAGAAAGAATTCAGCCTTGCTGTAGTTTACCAATAGCCTACATGTAATTTCAGGGCCAACAGCAAGAAAGATTCAAACACTGTGTTAGCCCAGTTTTGTTCCCATATTGCTTACATGACCAGACCAAATCGTCATATACTGTATTTCCTTATTATTTTTGGGTCAGCTAATTGAGGCAAAAGAAAGAATTCAACCTTGTCAGGGTGTGCTGATCTATTCAGGTGGGACAGTGAGAAAGCTTAATAAACTACATCAGGATCATCGACATGCTCATCTGAGAGGACTCAGTTCCGTGATGTGTTTGCAAACATGCGTACGAATGAACTTTGTCACCCACAAGTTGATTAAATCAAATCTGTGATTCAATTTGAGCAGGATCTGTGATGTGAGCTTTGATTAACTGTCCTATTGAAAATTATACCATTTTAGATCGTAGTGTTATTGTGTCCCTGATTGTATTATGTTAGCTCTTTTAATGGTTTAGCACACATCTTTTCCAGTAACTAAATGAAGAATCATAAGTTGTAGTCGATATCAAACATTTTGATGTCGTTGCAAAACAAATTGTCTATACACAATGCGTCTCTCCTGAGACACATGGATCACAAAATTTATTGAAAGATGAGGAGGTTGTATGATGTGTTTATCCACCAAGTTGCTACGGAAATGAAGGATTACCATGGCAACGACACAAAAATGTGAAGTTTGGTTTAATCTTTGATTGGATCCAAATTTTACATTCCGTCTTGGGATACCAAAAAATTTGACTATGTAAATATGTTTTTAAGGTATTAGTTTTGTACTCAATACAGAAAGCAAGATTAATTTTAATTAAGCATTTCCAAATATTATAAGGAAAAGTCGATTTCGAATGAGAATCGTTCTGCTTGCGTTGTCAGTGTCGTCAATCTTGCAATATAAAACTAATAATTGCCTTCAATTTTGTGTAGCCTTGTGCTTATCTTCACATCTTCAATTTTGAGCGCTAAGGGAAAATTCACTGCCAGCAAGCATAATAAAAATTGCATATTATCATGAATAGAACTGGATGAATTGAATCGCAGAATGAATTATTAGCTCTGAAATTGTATTTTTTGCGCAAATGTTTACATTATCATGATTGAGTTTTCCATTTCTGAGGAGTCACTGCCACAACTTGTCTCATAAATCTTTGCACTGTGAGCCATAGCCTCATCCCAACAGCATGGTTCACTACTCCATTTAACAATCATAGCTCTAAATTTAACCTCAAGTTGTAGAGAATGAGTTTTTGTACCCAAACACATACAAAGTTCATTCCATGTGTGTAGAAACCTATTGTCAATAAGAACTTTGTCATGGTGGATTGAGTTATTTCAAGATCCAATCATCACTTTACCCATGATTCATACACCTAGGGGTATTCTGAGGGTTGTGAGTTGATATGCAAATGAGCTACACAGGTGATGGAGGTCTAAATTTGAGGAATCGCTGATAGGCTGTTAATTACGATAAAGAAAAGGTAGTGACAAGTTTGGTCGTGCTAGGATTAACAAAGGATGAGATTAAAGCCTGGTGTTTTCGTCACCTGAAGACCTGTGTCCACTACTTAGTTGACCCTAAAGTCAACTAGCCCTACTATAGAGCATTTAGACAATGGCGATAAACCCTGGCTATATCCAGAGAACTGCTAAACCCAATGACTGCTTGGGTGGAGTGGTCACTGGGTTTTAGCAGTTCTCAGGTATAGTAGGGCTAAAGTCAACCTGACTAAACAAGCCTAAGAAATACTTTGGAAAGATAATTTGTTATTATATGCAAAGCTGCAAATTTTGAAATGTGTCAGTGTTGCAAACCCTGCAAAATCTTGCTATTCCACCAATTTGATACCATTTCATGATAAGAGTCTTAAGATTTTTGACCTGCATTCGTTTCTTGTTCTAAATTTTAACCTGAAGTCTTTATTTTGGCTTGTAGCAAAATTCTAAATTTGATATTTCAAATTTTGCAACACCTCCGTTTCTATATTTGGTATGTATGACTTTTAAAATTAACAAGGTCCAAGTGTCGCCTGAGTTAATTAACAAAGTGGAGTAGTCCCAGTAGACGGTTCAAGTTCAGCCCATAAATGTGGCACAAGCGTAAAATAGAATTACCTGGTCATCCCCTTGCGTCACCTTGCATGCTAGTGAATGGAGGAAAGGAACGCATTATCCCTATGGTCACAATTTGTGGGAAAGGTGTGTGTTGGGAAGGTCCAGCGATGACCCGAATGATATCTACTCTGAACTGAACTGTTAAATCTTGCCAGAGGCCTTCGTTGCTTGCTACATGGGCTTCTGCAATGCATGGAGAAAGCTTACCGTTACTCGCCAGTTGGTCTTACTGTAACTCTCTGTTTATCCATCCTGTAGCTTTCCATCTGCACACATATGTTTTTAGTGTTTTTAGGTGTCAAGGCAGGGGTGTCAAGGCAGGGGTGTCAACCCCGGGGGTGTCAAGCAATAAATGTTTGAAGAGATGGCAAGATTCACTGATTTCTTTCAGTGCATGCATGTACACAATGAACAAGTTAAAAATGCCTTTAAATTTTAACACTGTTAAAGACATGGTTATTTTGGGTACAAATTAGCTCCTAGTTGAGAAGCCTGTCTCTCTCTGAGGCAGTTAGAATTCACAGCATTCGGCTACGCATCAAGCAGAGGAAACCAAGTTAAGGAACCTCCTAAAATCTTGAACCAACTAATTTGCATCAGTGCTCGGTTCCCAGGTGTGTTGTCAGCATACCAATTTAAAAACAGTATGTTTTAATGTACGAGTTCATGATGTCGTAGAATTATGTTATTTCTTGTTTTACGCTAAAATTGACTCTCATAACCTTTGTAATTTGACAGCTAGACTGCCAAGAAAATTTGAAGGGGGTTGTGCAAGAAAGCCCTTCGGCAATAGCTGCCAGGTGTCATATCATGATATATGTACAATATAGAATGCAGAAGTTTTCATATGTCTATAGGGCAGCTATTGCAGGTAGGACTAGCTTCCACTCAAAATCTTTACTAGCTGATGCCTCGTTAGAACTTTTGATTTAAACATTGGTGATATATTAAAATGTAATTAAGTACTAGATTTAATAATTAATGCGTAGTAATTAGTGGAGAGAGTAATTAGTGCAGAGAGTGATTAGCACAGAGCTCTTCACAGGGAATTCTTACATTAGAAGTGATAGACCCATGGACTCCATAACATTAGTTTCATCTTGCTTTGAGAGTATCTCTACTGGGATAATGTGTTAAAGTTCTGCAAATTTGGGAAAGATACAGTGTGATTCTAAAAGTGCATTCATTTATTCATTTATTCATTCATTCATTAATGATGTATGTGGATTGTTAATTTTAGGTTGCTATTATCGTAATTATCTGTTACAATTGATAAGTGAAGATTGTAATTTAATTATGTTCATAACTGATCATCGTATTTGAATTGCTCCTTTGTGAAGTAACATGCTACTCAACTTCATGATGAAGCAAATTGGAGCTCTGGATTGAACGTCATATTGAGGTTTGCCCTACAAAAGGAGCTGCCCCTGTAACTGTGTCATATCAATCATGAATTCAGACAATACCGTCATTATATTCAAATTTGCTCCTTCTCACAACCCTTTACACTTTTGCGGATGGGACACTTCATGTTTGCATGTTTTAAAAGAGCTCAATAGTAAGCACCTCTTCTAACTAATGAGTTTTTACGGTATGATGCTAATTATTCTCTGGCTATGAAACAAAATGTTACTGTGTATTGGACAAAGTATAGAAAGCTTGCTCCTCAATTTTGTTTGAAAGTAATTACTATTTAGAATAATTTCATGATCATGTATGTTCCTAAATGAACATCATATATTCAAATTGCTCTTTCTTTTGTGAAGTGAAAAAGGCATTCTGGCTTGTAATGATTATCTGAATGAACAGTGAGGTTTTTCTCGTGAAGTATCTGCTCCATATCAATCACAAGATCCGACCATGCCATTATTATATTCAAATTGCTCATTATTCTGTGAAGTAACATGATGCTAAATACCCTAGCTTCAGTATGAATTGAAATTATACTCTGAAATGGACGGTAGGATTTCCCTACAAAAGTATGTGCCCCAGATACCTGCCCCATATCAATCATTAGATCAGACTGTACCATCATGCCGCTGGTTAAATACTAGCGTGCAATCCAAACTATCCCGATCTATTGCCAGATTTCAACGTGTTATGCGTTAACAAACTAAGTGACCAACACTGACACGCATGCACACGCGGTTGCCAACTTAATCAACGCTAATTTAAAAGCAATAACATAGCCACACCTGTGTCGAAAACTATGAATGTAAATTTTCATTTTCCCCCTCATTTTGGCCCTAAGGCGGTGTGTGTGTAGCTATGGCGGTGTGACATTTTAATGCAAGTAGGCTTTTAATGTTGTCTTTAGGATTGCGGTGATGTTCGAGTTTTAGCTTGATGAATGTTTGTGTGACATGTTGGCACCTTTCTAAAGATTAAAAAACGTTGGGATCTGGTAAATTAATGAGTACTGGAGAGTAGATATAATCAAACTGAAAATAAGATCTTGTTTTGTGAAGCAGTGTGCGATGTGCGGGTTACGAGTGATTACAATCTGAGGAACCGGAAAGATGGGTTAATTCTGTGGATCAGACAAAATGATTAAAATTTTGTTTCAATGTAAGGAAGAGTTTTGGTGGACCACCAAATACAAAAAGCATGTCTTCAGGACATATTATTATTATTGTCAAATTAACAAACAAACTTGTAAGCAAATATTTACACCTGCGTGCTTGGCACAGGCCTCAACATAAAAAGTCACAAGTTTTGAGATATTTTCTCAAAATATCAAGAGCTATCCACTGAACCAATACTAGGCTTGTTTGTACTCATTTTAATGCATTTTTCATGCTGATTCCAAATATGGTCATGACAATTAACAATTCTGAAATTTTTGAATTCGGAACTTGTCGTCTGCAGTCGACACCCGCATGGAGAGAGTTAAAATCAGGATTAAAGACAGACAAGATGGTGTGTGTGCAGTATCATCCCCTGCCTGCCTCCTCTTGAATATCTTGATGTCCTCTCCTCTTCATCCAATCACACTTAGTTTCCCCACATGATGATGTACATTGCTCCAAGGTAATTAAATGGCGTCATCACTGAACAACATTTACTTGTAAGAAAGAGGGAGAGATGTCCAGCTAAATAAGATGCACATAAAGGACAGGCCGCCCTAGGTTTTTATTATTCGTAAAGCAGATTACATTTCTTTTTGGTCATTGTGACCTTTTCATGATTTGAGATGATTAAAAGATGGACAGACAGTGCATGGTCACAAGGATGTATGTTATGTTATTTATTATGTATTATAAAAAAAGTACATTCATGTGAGAAAGTTGTGAGTTGTCCTTCTATTTTGACATTCAATTGGTTTACCAATAAGGGCTGATGAGAGTTATTTTGAAGGGCAAGTTTGTTGAAGCAGCTCTGTGTTTCGACTAACCATGCTAACAGTGTTGTTCTCTGTGACAATGTAACAGAGTTGCATCATTGGCATATGTCTGTCTTCACAGACTATGGGGTAGTGCCATCTGAGGTGTTTGAGGTGCATTTTCTTATGTGGCTGAATAAACCAATGTGAGCGAGACTTGCAGATCTGTTGCAGCACTCAATGTTGCAGTAATTTATGTCACCACATTTTGGACCATTTTGTCAAGGCACACCAGCATGCCTAGAACCATTATTTTCCATTGATTTCATACAAATAGGTCACTACTGGATGAGGTTTGTGATTGAATTAGGAAGCTTTAGGCCTAAGCAAAAACTTCCTACTGAGTACTTAAGTTAAGATACCTAATCGTAAACAAGAATCTCTCTTAACTGCATAGATATGACCTGGAAAAAGTTCTCTTGTGACTCAACTTGTAAAAGTTGATGCATCATTATTATATGCGTCTTCCCAAATGCTCGTCTTGCTTGTCACTCAATACTTGATACACTGATATAGATGCTTCTGCACTATTTGATTTTTGCCTTTTGCTTAAGCTAATACCCCCCCCCCAGCTAGTAAAATCCTAAAAATTATGAGAGAATAAGATTAGATTTGGATTATATTGGAAATATGTACAGTTGAAAACTTGTAAAAAGGGGAAAATAGTATATAACTGAATCGTGAAAAAATTGGTCGTATAAAAAAGTTTACAAAACTTGTTACGCTATTGCCAGTGACATGTCCATGTTATGACAATGCAGTATTGATACTTAATATGATGTACTATGACACGCTTACTTGATGAATCAAATTAGTATCATCATTCACTTATCATTCCCTTCCATTTGCCACTGATTATCAGTATCCTGTTAGCTCATGTGAACGTGTACATAGAAATCAGATCCATAATAATGTATTTTAGAATATGAATACAAACAGATGGAATGAGTTGTGCGATGCTCTTATGGCGCAGAGAAAGTTACACACGAAAATTGTTCATTTTGGGATAAAGGAAATAAGTAAATAAATTAATGAAAATCGTGCTAGTAAGCAAGCAAGGATAAACCAGCAAACAATCACCCAAGTGATCAAGTAAGCAAATGGTCAAGCAAGAAAACAATCCAATGAGCAGTAGGCACAAGTCAATCAAGCAGAACAGTAGTCACCCTTGAGATTCATTGTGCTCCCTCCCCCATGTTATTAATGTGCTCCAAAAGGTTAGAAAAGTGTTTAAGTTGAACTTTGTGATGTTATCAGTGGAAAGGAACAGTTCCTTCCTGAAGCTGTTGCAAACCTCAGAGATGACATTGACCATATTGCAACTGACCAACTGGACAGAGTCACCATGGTCACAGCTTCAGCCCTGAGTGTCATTGACCAATTGGAGCAAGTCCATAACCCTCAACGCTAACATTGTCCAACTGGAACGAGTAATTGTCTCAATATTTAATTATTTTTGTGGCACGGGGCACTGGAAGAAAGAAAACAAATCATGGAAATGTAATCCTCAAAATCATTCCAAGTGTGACGGTCATTGGCTTTAGTTAGTGTCATCCCATAGTGATGACATGTACACAACACGATCCAGGTTTGGGGGAAGATGACCAGTGTGATGACCGCCAAGCTATGTTGAATTATCCAGTAGCCTTCATCATGCTATAGCCTCACATCTCATGGTAAAGCTTTACTGACCTGTGTTGAGAGTTGAGACTCATTTGACATGTGCCTTTGGGTATGAGTGTTAATACTGAAAACCACAGTTAATTCACTATGCACTTTTCAAATGAACTTCACTTTTGGTTTCAATTTTTGATTGCCTGTATTACCAGTTTGGACATATTGGATTAGCTAGAAGTCTTGAATCCTCAGTTAGTTGTTATGGTAAAATGATGAACTACATGTACCTTCTGAGGTGTTTGCTGGACAGTGGTCACTGCTTTTGATAGCTCTTGATTGAATATTGACCTATGACCTCTGTAGTTGACTAGAGACCTATGTATGATATAAAATTATTGATAAAGACTGTACTCTGCTAAGATTCGTAAGAACACCAATGTTCATTCAGATTTTTCAAATTATGAAAACATTTTTATGTAAACACATGGAATGTCGGTTTACACATTACCAGTCGGAGCTCAGACAGTCAGACATGAAATCCAAACTTAGTGTTATTGCATTTCTAAATATACTGTGAGACAGTTCAGTAGTCTATTTATTTATCATCAGTACACACATGGCAATCACAGCTAAAAATGATGTTTACCCATGATGCATTGGTGAAGATGTATTGCACTTCCCACAATGCATTTCTTTCCTGTACTGATTCAGTGTAACACAGGTTGATGGTGAAAATATTAGCTTTTCTAGGCCTTGCAATTGAGGTATACCTTGTCACTATCAGCCCATGTTGCAGTGAATAGCAAATCAGTATAGGGAAGAGATGCATTGTGGGAAGTGTAAGATATAGTCTTGGGGTAGATGGTAATTGTTCAATTATCCATATTTGCAACTGTTATTTCAAACCTCGGCTAAAGCAATTTTCTTATTTTTTTAAATTTTTGGTTTAAAAAGACATTAGAATATGGCATTATGGGAAGACAAATATTCTCCGCCCTACATCGCAATCATGCGTACCCATTCGCAAACCGACGACAAATGTTTTGTAGATAAACGAACCTGCTCGCTGCTCCAAAAACATATCCGTTCAAAGTGCGTCTTGTTTTTTCATCATAGTTGTTTCATTTTGGGTAGCCATGCAAGCAAGGATTATAGCTTTTCATTATGTCTTCACGAAATGTGTTTTATTTTTTCAACTTTGTTTAAATATTGTCCGCATGTCGTTGCTCTCTTTTCACGTGGTTGACAGACTCTTGTATTTGAAGGCCAGCGTAATATGTGAAGTCTCGCGTCTACACGGTGAAGAGAATAGGATATTACATGTTGATTTAATGGCGCGGCTGGATGCCGTGATCGTTTATCACGGTTTCATGTTTTTAATATTTGTGTGTTTTTGTGACACCAATACTATGTGGGTGGAAATGCGAATGGAGTTTGGATTTCATGGAGTGTATTGCAGGTTTGTTTGCTAGTATGTGTGCACCGTCCACCCGTATGTGCAGCTCAGACCAGCGCTTAGAAAATTCATTCTTTTGCCTTTACACTAGGTAATATCAGGGATATAAGACATATCCCTAGTATTAAATATGTAGGTCCTAATTAAAGCCAGCAATTAGTTTCTCTCCTTGAATACAAGATGAAGTCCAACTGCTGTCTTAAATTTCTACCCTAACATCTTTGATATAGATGAACCTTGCACATTTCTGTTTTGGATAATATACAGAGAAATCTCATCATTTTTGATGATCAGCAAGACATACTTAAAATTATTTTTGTTTTACTAATTCTAGCAACACTCTAACATAATTTCTATTTGACTTGTCATCATTGTGTTCAATTACATTCAGTGCTGCACAGCCTCTGACTTGATGATTTAGCCGTATGTTTGTCGTGTTTGTTACCGGTCCCATCATTGCTAATAACACTTAGTTTTAGAAAGATGATGGGAATCGGCAAGAATAACATACACTTCAGCCATTGGTTCTAGTCGTGTCATTGGCTTCATGATGTTGATCTATCTATACTAAACCATCCTAGCCTTGTGTGTCAAATCCAATTCTCAGTACACAATCTGGGAGTAGAAAGGAAGTCCTGTGTTATTATAGTAAAGAGTACAGAGCTCCATCAATCCTTTCTACAGTTAATTTTGATCTGTGCTGAGATGTAGGAGGAATACCGTTCATTCCCTACGTCATTTCAATGCAAAGATGATACACGGACATTGCTCCGGTCACATATCAATGCAGTCCACATGGCTGGGAATCTGCCTGGGCCAGCCATCGGGTATTATTGCATGTGTAGATGGATGCATGCATGCATGCTTGTTTAGATCTTCCAAAACAGTTCTCAATCCTGTGGCATAATTCCATGACCTCCATTCAACATTGATAGCACCAATGTTGACCTCATGTTGCAGAGGATGAGGTTGTGTACCAGTGCATACAAGGGTCATTTTGTGATTGTATAAACATATTCAAGGTTAATGAACGGTGTCTTGATAGATGAGGCGATTTGCAATCCTAGTTAGACTTATTTGAAATGACAAAATAGCAGACTACCAAATAATCAAATATATGCAGGTCCTGATCTTATAATCACATCTTATAATTTTTGTGGAGAATTACCTTTGATGTCAAGTTTATTCAACAATAGCAAAGGATGGGTAATCATGCGATGGGGAAATGTTGTTCCAGATGTTTTCAAATGGTTTATCAGTGTGGTCAGTTTTGTAGACAGCATCATCATCATCATCATTATACATCATTGGCTGCATCAAATATTACTGCTGCTATAGCCTCACATATGTGTGGGGCCAAAAATGATAAAACTTGTGGCTGCGAATTTAATGTCAGAGGCCTATTGTATTGTTGTTGTAAAATGTTGTTGTTGTTACATCATCAGTTACCAAACATATTGTTCAAACCTACTGCATTTAATAGAAATTCCCCAAGAAATTGAAACAATAAAATACCTTTTGTAGAAGTAGATTGAAAACAATGGTGCACTTGACCTTCACCAGATTCAAATAAATCATGTAACCCATTCCAACACTACCATTTGGCTTTGCACATTAATCATTCTGCCTGCCCCCAAAAAGCTAGTATAGTATTTCAGTTTGTGAAAAACTGCAATATTTGCCATGAAATTTGCCCAAAACAGGGTAGCGCAGGTGTAAGGTGAGAAATAAGCACTTTGTAAAAGGAATATAACAGGTTTTTTAACATCGCTAACTGCGATAATTGCCTAGAAATTTGGAGCATTTCATGTTCGTCATACTGTGTGCTGTATTACCAATTAGATTTCTGTTTGCACAGTTTTCAATCCTCATCCCTCATTCTCGCATTTTACCTCGCAGAAAAAGTTTGAAAATACATAAAAAAGAAAGGAATTGCGATATTTTCATCGCTAAGATGGTAAACAAACATCCAAAAGAACATGCAGGTAGCACGTTTGATGCCAGGAGTAATGTCATTTGTGTGTGTAATTTGGATATGTGATTGGATGTAGCTTGTTGACCCAGATACGCTCACCTAATTTGGGAAACAAGAATTCCTTTAAAATGGAAGTGAACACTCAGAATGTTCATTGAATTCATGTGGTGTTTACAACCTGCAGACTCAATGTTGGGCTATTCCAGTTGAACTTCATGCACCCCTTTGGTGTTAATCCACACAGGGACTGTGAATTAGACAATTGTGTTACCTGAATGGGCGATTATTTGAAATTTACACTCCTATATGGGAGGTTAAGATGATAATTATTTGCAACTGGAATAAAGCATTGTAATTCTACATCAAGCAGCTATTTTCAGTTCCTCTGTTTATTCCTAGGCCTTGCAATAATAAAATTACAAAATTATTGACTGATAGAATACAACCTTTTGGATCAGTTTAATTATCTCCCTGTTAAATGTCATTGTACACATAGCCTCTGCCCTTATTTATACGAACAAAGATTTTATTGAATTCTATTGATATTTTGAAAGCCATTACTGCACAATGAAATACTGCGATAACAGTCGAGGCAATTTTCTCATTGAATGGTCAATATTTTCGCAGCTCTCTTGAGTTCGTCAAGATGCTCCCAAGATATGGAAATGCTGATAATAGGTAGCGTAACATATTGGAAAAAATACACAATGTGATGTTTTACTTGGTTGTTAACCCCGAAGTGAAGCCATGTATCAGGGAAGAGATTTATCAACCATTTGCATGCATGTTGGAGCACAATGGCCTCATCCCAATGGCATAGTTCAATAACCTCAATTAAATAATCATTATGCAAAATTTTGACCTCAACTTTCAGAGGATGAGTTTTTTAACCCAAATTTTCAAAGGTCATTCAACAATGTGCAAATGTATTGGGGTTAAAGAACTGTGCCCCGATAGATGAGCACCATGAGCAAGTAGAAATGTTAGCTGTGTGAATCAGGGCAATGATGGAGATGTGAGCACAATAATAGGGGAAATTACCTTGGCATAGCTATCAATGCCTCTCATCATCTGAACACAGAATGGACTGGACTTGGAAATTAATAGGTGTTATTTATGATGATGATATGTTTTCTGCTTCATGGTAATTGATTGAGTGACCTGCACATGAACTCGGTGGACCCCAAGGTCTAAATTTGAAACTTTCAAAAAATATATTTAGGGGGTAAGGGACTTAATTAGAAAACACATTAATGTATCAGCATTCAGCAAGTCCACAGATTGAACACATGGAACTTCAAACAGATATAAAAAAATTAATTTGGGATGTTCAGAATCAGAAGATTTACATCAGTGAAAAAGGTAAATCTTTAAAAAAATATGATGGCAAATTAACACATGATTGAAGGGACAGTTGGCAGTGACCTGTGCTGTGAACTTGGGACTTGTAAAATGCACTTCTGGCCAGAAATATTTCTTTCCTGTGATATATGATTATTTATAAGCACAGCTTTGAGTTGAGCATTTATATGGACATGGGAATGGATTTCTTCAATATTGGAGGAGGTTTGGGTCAGTGAAAATATGTTACCAGTTTTATTACTTTCTATATTGCATTGTGTGAAATGAATATTATTATTGAGAAAAAATGTAGCATTATTTTATTTCTTGATAGTATAAAAACAACTCACAGCTGCTGGAATAGGTGAAAATATTGGTTTTAATATCTGAGGACCTTATAAGAAATAATAAAATGTGGACATCATTCAGTCCTTGTACAAAGTTGTAGGCAAAACAGTAACCCATGATTTTCAAGTTTTAGTTGATTTAGTGACCCATTCAATCTGTCAACACTGCTACAGTTGCCAGTCCTAATCTTGTTGATCCTCTCAAAGCAAAATGAGTGAGGATCTGGGCTCATATGGCAGTTTTTCTGAACCCAAAATAAACGGAATAGACCTTTTTGAGAAAACAATGACTTATTATTATAGCTGGTGATGCAGTGTAAGTTTAGTGGCTGTGTGGTACTTAGATGCTGTGTAGAGAGGCTTGTGGTAGCGATTTCCAATTTTCAAATATTTTTCTTTTTAAGGGGTCTTGTTTAGCCATCATTTTCTTCACTTTCGGCATCAATAACAGCAAAGTACTAGAAATTGATTTTATCTGCAATTTCTGTCAGAAATTATGGCCTACAGTGTGTTTCTGCTTAGCAAAGGGGTTGAACTTGAAGGGTGATATGAGGTAATACGGCATGATGTGAGCCCGGGATGTGAGCTAATGAGATAATGGCCTCAGTAGAAACAGTAAAGATGACGATACTGTGGGTGACACCTGAAGTATACTTAAACTGTCTCAAGTTGCAACACGACATGCACGATCCAAATCTTAGCAGCTTGAAGGTCACCGAAGTTTTTCCGGACTTTCACTTTCCTCACTAAATATGTAGATATGGTGTGAATTGTTACCCGGCATTATTTTGCAGTGTAGCAAAAATGACTTGGGTTGATGGTGAGAGCATTAAAAATGTGGGGGAATAAAGTGTGGTGATGCAAGGTGCTCTGTATAGACCACTTGACATTATTGTTTATCAACAAAGGTGAGGGACTGGTCTATCGATATGCTTGAACGAACCGCTACATTGCTCAATGGCTTTCTTGTACCATATGAAATGTGGTGGGCGATTTAAAATGCACATGCCCTGAGCAAACTTGATGTATATGCACACTGCAGGGCAAAGCACAATAGATATTGCCATAATTGCCATAATTTGCGTGCATACTGCCAGGCAATGATGTCACATGTCAAATGGTCTATAAATATGTTGATCAATAAGACTTTTAAAAGTGTTTCAGCTTTCCTCTGTGGAAAAAGCACAGTGCAAAAATATTTTATATATTTTGTATGGCATAATAGCTCTGTGACTCGGCTCTTTGACAACAGTTGCGTCAACCTCTGCATGCTACATGTATCGAGGTCTTCTAAAAAATCATAACAAATTTTCCCATGGTATGTGAAGAGGCCTCATACCGATGCATGACATGCATGTATGTGCATATCTCTGACCCGTCTTCTCTTCGTGATGTCATACCATAAGAAACATCATCCCTTAGTCCTACATGACGTAGATAATGACTAGGCCGCTGCACAACTCATTAAATGGGATATACCATGATCACAGTGAAGACGACGGTCTTTATGTAACATAATGCGGTCGATAGGTGAGCTTAGCAGCTGTAATGAAAGCGATACGCAACTTGCATCACTATTTTAAGCATATTAAATCATCGAAAACTTCCTCTGATAGCATTTCCGCATTCAAACTCATGAATACCCTAAAGGTCATGATTAATACACGGGAGGGCACATCCATCATTAAAATTAGCATACATGCAAAACAATTTAACTAGATCCTGCATTGTTTTAAAGGTAGCACAGAATAGTTAATTCAAGTCGACTTTTCATGAATCACATTGTGTACAAAATGCATATTTAGACAAGTGAGTGGATTCTAAGGGAGAAATGGATAAATCTCCAATCTGAATAGTATAAGTGGGCTAACTCGTTTCTTGTTCGTGCATTTTCTAATTTCACATTTCATCACTTGTATTGGTGTTGAGCTGAGAAGAGCAGGTCTTTTGATAACTTTACCCATTAGCATAAGTGTTAAAAACAAGCATAGGAAACCACCGTGTGCCGTGAAGACTGGACAACTAATGGACATAGGAAACGCTCTTATCCCAAACACTACCGGTCAGTCACAAGGCTCAGGACAAGATGGGGTACGTACAGTCGGTCAAGCAGAGTTGATTTTAGTCTGGAACTGTGTTATTTTTAAGGGCAGGTGTGACGAAATTGGAGGGAAACTCATGACAGTTTGGGTGGCGAATTACTTTCAGTGCAGATCTGTGAGGGTATATTTAAGTGGAAAATTGTTAAAAGTACTGATCTTTGAGTGCATATTTAAGTGTAAAATTCGTTCCTTGTAGGATAAAATGAATTGATTGACAAAGCAATGACTCTCAGCAGGTGAGAGAAAATGGGTTTTAAAAGGATCGAGGAGGAGGAGGAGGCTCATTGAATAAATAACGATGCAAGATGGGCAAGATCAACAGGAGTCTTTACTGGGTACAAAAATAAACTTTTGATGTAATTTCACCAGTTTCAATTGGAAGAAAATTTACACAATTCCCATGTTCAGCTTGGCAACTTATACCTGCATTCCTAATTTGCCTATATTGACAGTAATAAAACAGGTCAAAGGTTAGTTACGATTGCCATGGCAACGGTTGCTCCAGGGTAAGCCACCTGAAGCTTTCTCCTCAAAGCTACTAAATTTTCCATGGTCTGTTCAGTCCTGCACTGCTGGTATACAAATTGGATAATTTGGCCCAAATATAGACCAAGTGGAAGACTGTACAATCGGGCACTGCAAGACCTGTCAAAATGGTTAATGAAATTTCCGTGACATTTTTCAATATTATGCAGTTGTCCTGTATGTGATAGTACGGTTCATTGTAGGGGTCATGTGTTTAGCAGTGGGGGGAATGTTGCACCAGTAGGGGCACACTTGTTTAGCATTTTATTCATCTGAATTTGAAATCCTATTTTGTTGTGGCCATGGTAACCAGAAGGAAAGTTTACATCACAGATATTGGAATACTTACATCCATTTTGCCTAGTTGGTATACTGTCAGCATAGACTATAGAATGCTGTCAGTGTTTTAGCAAAGCAATGGCAAGGTTACATTTGTTTATTTTTGAGAAGGATTATCATGACCTGCCTGACAGCCAAATTGAAAGTTTGGTATGTGGTACTAGGGTTTAATATACTTTAATTAGTTCAAGTTCATTGGGCCTATAATTATTCAAAATTTAGGAAAACTGAAGCTCTGTCAATGATGATGGATCTATGTTAGAGGTTATATTTGTCAGTTCAGTTTATGGTAAATTTAGGCCTACTTTTTCAGTTTTGAGTAAGCTTATCCATGATCACTATATGAATTCAAGATCATTTCCAATGGCATCTAGCACAGTGACCCTAAGTAAATCTCAAAATTTGACCTGAGTTTTTGTACTTTACACATCCAAAGGTCATTCTTTGAATGTAGAAGTACATAGGGATTAAGGAACTCTGCCCAACAGATGAATGAGATGATACAGATACTAGGATCCACAACATGTTCATCTATCAGGGCACAGTTCTTTATCCCCAATACATTTGTACATTCATTGAATGACCTTAGACAATTTAGGTACAAAAACTCATACTCTGCAACTCAAGGTCAAATGTTACACTATGATTGTTTAATTGAGGTTATTAAACTATGCCATTGGGATGAGGCCATTGTGGTCCGTAGTTAGAAGTTGCTCTTTATTCATGCAACAGTTCTTAAAGCACAAGGATGGCACAAGTTGACCATGTACAAAACTGAATAACTCTATGCGTTCCATCATTAACTTTGCGGTATTCTTTTCACTTGTCATGTCAAATTATGATAACGGTTGTGTGCGTGATTGTTAGTGATGACTCCCATCTGGGAATCACATTGTCACATCTTGAATTAATAGGGCCTACATATTTTTAAATAAATTTTTGGAAGAAAATCAATATTTGATGTAAATGAGTACTTATTTAGGATCAGAGGAGAGGATCTGCAACCTTCAAAATGTTTTGATGATATGCAAACTCATTTCAAGTTATACGTATCTCATTGTATTTCGGTGTCATATAATTTTTGTCTCAGATCAACAGCACTAATGCATAAAACAAGGAGGTTCACACAAATTAACATTGAACGGCCTGGTTTAACGAGACAAGCGTAATTAATTGGTTTAACGAGACAAGCGTAATTAATTAGAGATGAAAAGAGGTTAATCAAACACTGATGACACATGTCATTGCATATTATTAAGTGATGATTATTTTGATAGTTCTGTTTCTATCTTACTCAAATTAAATGTTTTGGCAAAACTTGAACTTGTCTTGTGGTTCCCTGTGGTGGCTTGGGCTCCAAGAGCATTCATAGGGTCACTGTGTAATGGTGGATGACAGGGTAGGTCATACTTGGGAATCACCTACTGTGACCAACCATTGTTTTGCTTATATGAAAAGTTGGCTGGTTCCGTTTCTATTCCTTAAGCTCCTTTACATCACCAATGCCCATGTTTGGAAATTGTTGAACTTGACCTGTTTTGTATTAAAATAATGCTTGACCACAGAACCAGGAGATGGACATGCTGACCACTAATTGTCTAATTGTACTTGTTACTGCATAAATTAAAGAAATGAGCAGTGCTCAGTCAGCAGATTTGTTTTGGTTACTGTTTTAACCCCTGACCACTACATGGTGATTTAACATTACCTCTGATTGGTCAATTACATGATATTTTCAGTTTAATCACCAATCAGAATGGAGCTTTGCAATTTATTCACCCCAATTTTTTTGCATGGTGAAATTATTCTAACAATGTTGCTGATTGGGCCAATTGATAATGAAAACTTCTTTTTGGCCAATCAGCAGGTAGTTCTCACGGGGTGAAAGCATAATTATTTTCTTAGTTCAATTCCCTTCAGTATGATTTGACTGCAAGAAAGGCCACAATAATTCAAAAACAGGAAAAGCTTCAAAATTTTGTATGCATTGATTCAACAATTTCATAACTTTCCATGACAGAAAACTGACAAGCTGCAATTTGCTGCAAAGTTTGACTCTGTAAGAATAGCAGGAGTAGAAGGCTTCCCTAGATTGCACTTTCCAGTGATGATACAACCTCCTTAAATCGGGGTCACATCAGTGATCCAAAAGATCCACAAAATTGGTAGCTTTTTTAACCGCAATATTTTGAAGGAAAGAAAGTGTCAATGTAATTAGTTAGTGCGTTCTTTTCAATACACCTCGGGCTATTCAATAAGATAAGGTGGGTAAATTTGTATTTATGATATCAAAAAAAAATTTGAGAGAGGAGGAAAAGGTGGAGGATGGTTTAGTGAGATGGAGAGATTGCGAGGCGTCGTCGTTTGTTGGTAGAAGATGGGGAGGACGTCAGACTATTGATATTGTGGCAAGTGTGGATTAGAATATCAGGTTACTAATAATCGTGATTAGTGAACCCACATCTTGGCTCAATAACTATGGATTTTAATGTGAACAAATTTTAGTGGCATATTTTGTGAATTTTACCATTGATTTCAAAAGAGTTTTTATAAACAGGACTTGGCATTTGCAGACAGTGGCATAGCGTCATAGGGGCACGGGTGGCATGTTCCCCCCCAATCGATCTGAAATTTTTAAAAATCCCATAGGAAAATTGCCTAAATGCCCCTACCCCCTCCGTGGTGAAATAAAGCTTCCTATCCTATCCTATCCTATCCTATCCAATCATGTTCGGTGCCCCCCAATGTGATGACCCACGCTACACCACTGTTTGCAGAATAATTCCATGTAATAATGTGTACACAATGAAGTTGTATTTATTTAGAGAATTTGTAACAGTAACTTTTACATAAAAAGACCTGTAATTCCTCCATTAATTTAGGCATTTCCAAGTATTATTTTTGAATAATTCTGAATTGAATAAATGGCTTGCAACAGTGGTAGTTAGACACATTGCAAAGTACAATACCCAAATTCACTTGCTGCATGGCTTCATTAATTAAGGGTCAATGAACAGCATAAATTGTCTCCAAATTTCTATTCAATTCTGTCCCTGTGATTTCTGTTATTGAAAACTTTATGCTCTGATGATTTCGGCGTGCACTGGTTTATTCAGAGACCATTGAAATGGCCACCATAATATTAGTAATGGAAGGATTGCAGTGAACAAAATACTGTAAATTTTAATCAACATTATTTTCGTTTTGCAAGGACCACGTATTGCAAAATTCAGTACCAGGGACTTCATGAGTTTTTTTTTAATTAATTTTTTCGCATTTCTTATGTTTAAGTAGAAGCAAAAAATGTTTTATTTTGCTAACCTACCATGATCCCTTCAAAGATACTAGTCATTGTTTTTTTTCACAAAACTTATCCTCAAAATTTAGGAGTTTTACAGTATAGGACTGCAATTTGACATAGATGAATGAGTTGAAGGTATTTATATCTTGAATGGAATGAGGCCTAAGGGGAGAAAATTTTATTTGTTTGATTTGTTTAGTTGTATGCTTGGAATGTATAATAATTTGTTTATTTGATATTGGTATGTATATATATTAATTTGTTTGTTTGTAATCAATTTGGAGAAGACCCAAAAGTGCAAATTCTTGTGAAGGCCTCGTTAACTGTAATATAACCCCATAACGATGGCTATTAAGATGTCTGCCCATTATAGCAGTAGCAGTCAGAATAGAAACAGTTGTTGCCATGAATGAAAATACTACTTATTCCTAAAATGGGATCCAATTGTTCATTTAAAATGGTACAATTTGTTGTTGTATTTTCAGAATTATATGGAGGTACCGTATTCATTCCAATAAGCGCCCAGGGCGCTTAACAAAGTCATTTTGGGTGGGCGCTTATTTTTTTACCTGGTTTACCTAATTTTTTGTGAGGGCGATTATTAGAGATGAATTTATGTATGTTATAAAAGGGTCCTGAGACGTTCTAGTAGCTTTTCTGATGTAGAAAATGTATTGCAAGTTTACACCGGATGTGTAGTCCTCCAGCTATTTCACTATATCAACATCTATCGGTCACTTCAACATTAATGGTACCCTTTAGCAAATTGAATATACCCTGGGTGGGCGCTTATTGGGGCATGGGCGCTTATTGGGGCATGGGCGCTTATTGGAATGAATACGGTAATTGAAGTTGAATAGGGATGAAAATGTCCTGTCATGTTTGGTTGTACTTTGCTACTGGTAGAAATATATTGCAATACCTACCACTGTATTATTTTCAATGCAGGTCTTTTAACCCTAACACCCAAAAATCTTACAAAATCTTACGATTAAAAATTCTGCGCATGCATGAATCCCAGGGTCTGTGATGACGCAATCACCCTAAGTGTTATATGCAAGCGGAATTGCTGGCCGGCAGCAATAACCTGTGTAGCTACCGGTCCGTGATCGTGTGCTTGGCATGCGGGGGTCAAAGGTTCGAATCCCGGGGGTGCCAAGTCAAAAATTCTTCTTCTCCTTGACTTTTTCGGATCTTCTTTGACTTCCGATCCCAAAAAGCAGGGTCCAGTGTTAGGGTTAACCCACCCTGATGCGGGAGTCAACTGCAGACGACAAGATGCACATATATATTCAAAAATGTTAGAATTGTACATTTACATGACCATATTTGGAATCAGCCTGAAAAATGCATTAAACTGAATACAAACAAGCCTATTGGTTCAGTGGTAGCCCCTTTTCAGTAATTTATTATATTGGGTTAGGGACTCATCTTTACCCCCAAACAGATGCAGGATGAGAAGGACCCCATGGCTGTAGCAAGGCGAAAAAATTGTGGGCAGCCATCAGTATGTGGGGCGACCAAAACAGGGTTATGACTTAAAATTGGCATTGTAAGAATAAGATAAAAAATAGCGGCCATGATGGTTGATGTGGCCTCCCCTCTTGCTAGAGCTGGCCCTGCAAGAACCATTGTTAGCCTGATTGTTCCCAAGCCCAGCAACTGCAGCACCCATCAATCCATAAATCTAGTAATGACACCCTGCAATATGGCAACACCCATTGTATTAAATGCTACCATTGAGGATACATGTATTCAATGGATTGAATGAGTGCCAATCAAGTTTTCTTTTCATTTTCCTAAGCCAATACTCTCCATACATAGATGTTTTCTCATCATTGTAATTGCATCATTGATCTGGACTGGGAGGGAGACTCAACACACAATGCAAGATTACTTGGCATGCATACCTATGGTATTTTACACACCAATATTTACAACTCCCTTTTTTTGCAGACGATGTTTAACTTCAGCAAAAATATTTTCTTATTTACATTGGACTCAAGGAATATCAATTCTTTCCTTTTTTCATTTTGAAGTCTGTAGTGGCCCCAGGTAATAGCAAAATTATATTCTAAACAAAAATAAATCTTGTATTTCATTTAAAAGTGAAATTAAATCACCACAAAATTAAAACGATGCCTATCTTCTTCAGAGGGTTTCAATCCAATATTCATTTCAAATTGCACTAACTGTTCCCAAAAGAACCACACTTATGGACACAGTTCTGATTTGACAAGTTTAATATTTAATCTTGAGTATCTTGCTGCTCATGTGGACATCACTATATAGTCAGTAACGAACTGTACTATGTAAGGATTTTGAACTTGTTATTAGACAAAGATTCTGAGAGCTTTCTGAACTGGGAATAATTGAACATAAGCTTCAATATTGTATTTTAAGACTTCATAAAAAAGGCTACTTTATATAGCATGCTATTGGTAGATAAACAGTTTTTATTTTCGGAATAATGCACAGCCCATATTTTATTAACTTTCCATATTGATTTGATTGGTAAGCTTTATTGGATTTTTCTTCAATTTGCTCAATAGTGTAATTTAATTGTTCCATAGGCAAACTAAATATTATTTCATGGTGAAATTTCAAGACAAACAATTGTTAACCCCTTGAGAACTATGTGCCGATTGGCCAAAAATAAGTTTTCATAATCAATTGAACCAATCGGCAACATTGTTAGAATAATTTCACCACACAAAAAAATTGGGGTGAATTATTTGCATAGCTCCATTCTGATTGGTGATTAAAGTGAAGATATCATGTAATTGACCAATCAGAGGCAATGTTAGATCAGCAGGTAGTGCTCAGGGAGTAAAGGAAAGATGAACTTGAATTGTGCCACTAGAAATGAATTGAAGGTCAACTCATTTATGACAAAAAGGATATTTTTGATCATTGTGACAAATTATGTGGCTTCCTCAAGATGATATAATCAAGACGTAAATTTAATTTCCAACCCTCTTGACATTGGCCAATTTGGTGCCTATTCCGACTTGACAACTGTCACCGTTTGACAGTGATGTCTCTGTTGTCTCACACACAGTCTGCTTTGTTTCATGGTTGATCAAGGAATATAATAGAAGAGAATGCGCACATTCTCCATTCTGATGTAAATTATGGAAGTGAAAATAGTGCATCTTTGGATTTTTCATTGTTTTGTCATTGTATGTTTCATGGTGATCAAGGAATACAAGAGAATATGCACATTCTCCATTTTGATGTAAATTATGGAAGTGAAAATAGTGCATCTTTAGATTTTTCATTGTTTTGTAATTGTATGTTTCATGGTGATCAAGGAATAATACAAGAGAATGCGCACATTCTCCATTTTGATGTAGATCATGGAAGTGAAAATAGTGCATCTTTGGATTTGTCATTGTTTTGTCATTGTAATTTTCCTTCCTCCAGGAGACACTTTGCACAGCAATTTAACCTGTCTTATAATTCCAAACATAGCAAATCATAAGCATGAAAATTGATATTGACTTCAAACCCAAACCAATAAAAGCTTAACCCCTAAAGAGTTACTTAGGGGATACAGACATTATAATAATCCAAGAAAGAAGAAAAGTCAGTAAGGCTATTCCAGTTGAAATCCATGCTCCCCCTGTCGAAGATTTTGGAAATAGCTTGCACAGGAGGAGTATGTTTTTCAAATGTAATTGGTCAGAGTTTGAAACCCTTACTCCCCCTGTATGGCTTTACCTATATGTTCCACAACTGGAGTGAGTATTAGAATGGAAATTACCTAACTGTCTATTCTATTTGAAACCTACTTTCCCTCTGTTGAAGCTATTTCCAAAATCTTCCACAGGGGGAGTGTGGATTTAAACCGGAATAGCAGCCCAATGCTGGAATCCTATTACAAATGAAGTCCTTGTCCAGATTCATTTGTTGTTTTAAGGATACGCCATCCCATCCAATCCTACTTATGCGCCTTATGTACTCTAACTCGATTTCCTTCTATCCCAACGGAAGGGTGTCTTGCAGAGCCTGGATTTCCACTACTGGTGCTCTGTCTTCTGTCATCTGTCTGACACAATTTTTGTCAAGTGCAAGTGGGAAAGTTTTGACTGAGATTAGGGGGGTACAGTGTTGGCAGATATGGATGTTGTTGGTTATTTGGCATGTTTGGAGAGATTGGGGAAAGTGACCCCTTCCAAGTTTTAGGCCTATATCTTAGCTTTGTGTGTATTTTGGGATTGAAACTGAAGCTGTAAAGCTACATTTTGAGCATGGTTATAAAAAGTACAAAACATCGATCATAAAACATGATACATGAATGGTTTTTGAACTTCATGTTTGTTGTAATAATGTATTAAGTTTAGGCCCTTTACAATTGATTCTTAGTTTCCTGTTTCCCGCCCGCGTCCAAAGTAGAGAATTGCAAAATATTTAATTATTTTATTTATATTTTGGATTGTCTCTTTAAAATAACTTTAAATGACTTCCATTTGCTACTTTCTGACTTTGATCATATCAACTATAATGATGAATAAACAAAGAACATAACTGTACCATTACTAATGTATAAAATCAAACATAGTTGTAAAATAATTAAATGCTTGTCCCTTGTCGAAACGGGTTGATGTAGGTTGCGACCACTTGTTTTAAAATAACCAAAATAAAAGATAATTAATAATTAATAATTAAAAGTCGCCTCATCCCTTGTTTTCAACCATGAAACAGGAAACTAAGAATTAATTGTGAAGGGCCTTATGATGCCAGATGTATGTGGTGGAATTTATCCAAGTTTCAGCTTCCTTTGGCTTTACATAACTCTTTTTCAGGTTGCATTGCTGCATGTGACTATCATGTGTAGGTCTGCTTGGTTATTTTCATTTCCCCCTCCAATTCCTCTTCTCCCCCTCCCCCATATATTGGTGTGAAATTTCGAGAAGTGAAGCCAATCCATTTCGCCAATGGTGTGCAATTAATTTGACGATCAAAATTTTATATTTCACACTCTGGTGCAGTCTCTTACAGTTTGTTTTTCTTCTGTTTTTCTCAAAACAGTTTGAAATTGCTAGAGTGTAAAGTGTACACAAACATGGTGTCATACTAGCAGTGTATTTTCTAGATTTCTTGTTGTGCGTGTGATTCGTACACACAAGTGGATTAAGCGACATGTCATAGGAAATGAACTGAGAAGATAGCGCAGAATGAGAAATCCAGGACGTGGGATGTAGGGGGAAGTAGGGTTATAGTGGCTCTGTGTTGCTCCTATTCGCACCCGGCAGAGCCCCCTCCAGGCACTAGGCACTGCACTTTTCATAAAGTTTGAGGAAGTTTTGGTTCTTGAAGTATAGAGTCCCTGACAGATTATACTGTAGACTTGGGATTGCTTTCAATAGGGGTGCTCAGACAGCCGTAGAATCCTTGAGGATCAGCGTACTCCAGTATTGATATTCCTAAGTCTATTCCAGACTCTGTGTGCACACGACTCCGTCGAAGGCTGTAATCCATGAGTTTATTTGTGATATCCCCTAGATTTCTTGGGGATACATTTGGGGGCAAACTTAGGAATCAGAATCCTTAAATAAGTTTAGGTGGATTTCCCTTACTTGAGAACTGTGTTACTTTAAGCATAAGCTCTCTATGTGGATGCTCCTAATGATGCCATCTGGCAGTCTCGTTTGTGTAATTAGTAATGCGCCTCTTCATGAAACGCTTACAACAACATCATGTTTATTTATTCAAACCACACCAACAAACATTGGTTCACTGTTAATTTTGTTTGAAAAAAAATTAAGAAGTTTTATAAAATTTCCAATGCCAGTTTTTGAAATCCATGAGAAATGCATTTTAAAGTGTTACAATAAAATGCTAAGTTCAGTGGTTCTTGAGATAAGATTGTTTCTAGACTCAACTTCAGAATGTATTTTGTACACTTGTTTTATACAGACAGTGATCATTAATATACATTGTATATTGCAGAACACATCTGGGGGACATCTCCACACTACTGGTCTCTGCCCTTCTTGGAATTTCCTCATGAAAGTTCCTTGCGTTTTCTCCCTCCATACCAAAAGTATCAGATAAACTAAAAACCACCCAAAGTACCGGTTAAGCCTAGGGGGCACCAAAGAGATGAAAGTTGATGTTCAGGATCCCAGAGTTCCATTGGATCCTTATTTATGTGGTTAATCTATGTGATACAGAGGAGAAAGATTGTGAAAACCAGCATAGAATTAGGGTCATAGGATCGCCATGGCATCTGTTTTAATACAGCTGTTGCCTGCGCTGGGGTTGCAGTTGCCATGCTTGGGTGTTAATAAATCTAAGGAGAAGTTCTGTTTATGATTACTGTAGAGAATTTATGGTTTGTGTAGCCCCAGCTGAGTGATTTGCACATTTCTTTTGTTATAAATTATGTAGTGAAACCCTAGCATTATTGAAAAGTCACAATGCTGGAAATGCATTAAATTTTATTGGAAATGAAATCCATCAACCATCAAAAGGGCAGAGGCGATGAATTGGAAAGAATGTAATTTTACAATGTCTGTTTATTTTTGTGGAATGGGAAAATACATTTGTAATTTTGTGTTTTATTGGAATTGCTCAGTGCATCAATATGGATTGATGCTTGTTAAAATATATTGTAATTAAAAATGTAGGCTATACACCTGAACCTGAACCACAGGTGAATTGTAATTGGGTTAACTCGGCCTCCATTTTTCATTGCAAAAACGTGTTGTAATGTTGAGTATTTGTACTAGATTGAGTCAATGTAAGTAAAATAATGGGTGCACCTAGACAAAATTGGAACATGGATGTTTTTGCTTGCTGCTCTAAACAACCTCCTGAACAATATATCCTAAAAGGACAAAAAAAGGACATACATAAAAATTGGTAATTCGCATATTCCCAAAATGGCCGCTATACAGGGCTCAAATTTCAAAATTGGGGGAATAGGCCCCCCTATGTATAAAAACCATCATATTGTATTCCTCTCAATATTAGGATTCAGAAAAGGTATAGTTTGTCCTTTTATGTCCTTTTGGATATGTTGTTCAGGAGGGTGTTTAGAGTCATCAGCAAGCAAAAACATTTTATTTTGTCTGGCTCAAATGTGAAATTGGCTCCTCTATACCTGGCATTTCAGCAGATTTATCAAGATATTATTGTTGCAGGGAAAATGTATCAATTTATGTAAAGTGCTAAATAGCGGTCCTGTGAATGACTTTAAAAATTAATGTAAAGCCAAATTTCATCTCTGCTGTAAGACTCTTGGTTTTGAACATGTAAATACTTAATTTTGCTAATTCAGTAAGCTTTTACCATAAACCTCTGCATTATTAACAATACACATCCAACTGTGACAGAATGGCCTTAAGATTATTGATGGATATGTTATAAAAGTACATAATCACATTGTGGCAAGCCTCTTCTCAAGCTATCAATGTTTCCTAAGTGTTCTTAATGTGTGCTGTACTTGAGGGTTTTATCCTATGATGATGATGATACTGAGGAGGGATATTGAGACCTGGATCCAGGTGTGAGTTGAAATTAAAAGAAAACACAATTTTCTGGCCACTTAACACCTGAGATGAGACAGTGTTTTTCAATAGTGGTATGCAGGCCTATAGGCTGGGTAAAGGCTCTTAACTTTGCTTAAGAAAATGTGATATTGATTTGTATTGTAATGAATAAATAGATCATATCAGAATATGTGAATGGTTGGTTTGTTGAGCTTTCTAAGCTGAGATGTTAGAAATCCCTAAAAGAAATGGTATGTAAATTTGTTCAGGAGCTCTGTTTATTTATAATGATCAAAATTTTCAAGAGATATTTACTGACTTTAAACTAAAACATTGAATTTACTCAAGAACTGTAGCTTCGGATTTGCACACAATAGTTATACATTCAATGCTAGAGTATGTTGCTATCATTTTTTGGTCAGGCAGCCTTGACATTTTTTGCAATGGATGTTATTTTTTCTGTTAATGTTGAAATTTGGATGAAAGTTATTTTGATGAGTTAATTGTATCTTTTGAGTAAAGATTGCCTATTTTGAACAGTCCAAAATTTTGTTGGAGTGCAATTTTAGCAACATTTTTGATGCGATCGCCCATCGTGATCCGCTGTGTTTACATCTGAACTTTCATTGCTTTTACCCGGTATCATGCTTCGAATGCAACGGTCTCTAGCCTCAAATGTGAAACTCATGTTGGCTAGACTTCTCAAGCAACATTAAACTACACAGGATTTTGTTGTTGATAGGTAGTTTACAAACATCTCTTTATAACCTGTTATAAAATATGATCAATTATAAAAATCACTGAATTAAGAAAGTGGTGAAGCTAAAATCACATTTTGGGAAGTACAGTGGCAACCACTCTTTCTAATACCATATTGAGATGTGAAGACCATCCCTAAGATGATTTAATCACCTCCCAAGAAAACTAAGCTTCCAACACAATCACATCAACAACAATTGATACAATTGTTATTCCAAAACCTTCTTTCCCATGCATGGTTACTCATGATTATGTAACTCTTTAGTCTAGTTTGTGTAATTTTCCTCTTAAATTCTACTATTCACATACCAATACATGAAAAGAGATCTTTTCATGTCACTTTCCTCATATCTGATTGGTTAACAAGTGCCATTCTAGACAGATTAGCTTCTAGTTTTGTATGAATAAGCCCCATCTTTGTTGCTTTCCAATAATCAATAGAAACCACACACTATTATCTCCCTCCTTCTCCTGATTTCTCTTTTCAATTGGTATAAGCATTTATATTACTGGAGACCTTTTGCTTACCCCTTAAGCTATTTGCTGAAGAAAAATGCACATCTATTGAAATTCTAAAGCAACAAAACACCTAGGTAGGGATTCAGCATACCAAACTGGTAGTAATCAACATTTTGATGAGTTTAACTTTTGAGATTTTGAAATGGATTGAATTAGGATTGCAGCACAATATATTATATCATATTCATTGGATGCACCATCAGATAGATGAGTACCACTGATGATGTAAAAGTGAATTCCAAATAAAAACTTGAAACTTGACACAAATGCAGCATAAGGTATTGCAAATTATATGTTTGGAACTTCCAATAAATTATAGTCCACATGTAGCTAGTATAATGTCCTTTTCACGAATCAAAATAAGGTATTGCGAATTCTGTATTCAATAATATGAACAGTCAACTTCAACTGATCCCAAGATATGACTGACATAGTAAGATTCTCTAAATCTAGTAATATAATGCCCTAATTTGGCAACAGTAGACTTGTTCAAAAATTCAAAACAAATATTTTAATGAAGATTTACTACTTGTATACCAGTTTGAACCTGAGAACCAATGGCATAAAGATCAAACACAATAAGCAGTTTGTTTCACAGTATGCACTAGATTTGGGCATGCACTAAAACCAATTTGGCAACAGGGGATAGCTAAACAATTCAAAACAATTGGCATTGGAAGCTTCCACTTTTGAGGTGAAGATTTTGAAGTGAGATAATTTTATCAGGCACTGGACTGGCACTAATCAGATTGAATGCTGACTACAACTACCAACCAATCACAATTGACCACTGAGGGAGGGCTACAGTCCTTATTTGGTAGGGTGTGGTCAGTTGGGGTGTATGAAATGAAAGCAGATCATTTCCAGATGAATTATTGCAATTATTATCAGTTTTGTTTTATCATGCAAATAGGCCTACATGGTGTCTGTGATTTTATATGGGATTTTCACATACCATTTTAAATCTGATTTGAAAAATATTTATTACAAAGGTATAGGATTAAAATCCCAGGGATTATCTTAATCAATATGCCTGGATCTATGGGATGGGATTCTGGCCTGTCTGTGTACTTCAGAAGTCTATTAATAGATATTGGGTCCAAGGAAAAGAAATGTTAATTTCCTGTGAATAAAGGTGGTCAGGTTAGGAAACTCCCAATATTTACAGCAAAATGTCCCGTGCAGAAAGTATGTAGGCCTACTTCCCCCGAGATGTGTCCTACAAGTACAATTTCTGTATTTTGGTGAAGCGAATTTTTCCCAAAATGAAAACAATTTCTATGAAGGAGCCTTCTGATTCCATGCTTTCTTTCAGACTTGTAGATGACGATTTGCACCAGACTATAGATCAATGAAACAAGCAACCGAGCATGAAATAATAATCAAATATCATGAAATAGCAAGACATCATTTCTTGATCTGTGCTATTGATGAATATGACCTCGGGAGTCCATCCAGCCATAGGCTCTCACATAGAATTGTAATAGCACATTATTCTCATAAGTGCAATAGCCTAAGCCATATTGTTCTGTACTCAAATCAGGTCTGACTTCCTCATTGCTCAGTACTATTTCCAGCGTTGTTCTGATATTACAAGTCTTTGTTTTACTAATTTCCTGTAATAGACCTAACTACCATTTAGGAACTAGTCTTGGGCAATATGACTGTGTCAGTGCTTTTATTGAAAATAGGTTGAAAAAAAATCTGAATTGTAATCAAATTGAGTTATTATTTTGCAGTTTCTGCCCAAGAACAGATATTAAGTTTGATTTAAATATGACTTGTTATAAATGTGCAATTCACAAAACAAGTTTGGAATTCAGTTTCTTAACATAAGATCAGTATCCCTGAAAACATTTTCCCTGTCAATATTTTGCCATCATACTATTGCTTCAACATTGTAATATTCTTACCACTATACGTAACTGCTTCACACAAAAAAGCATAATTTGCACTCAAGATTGACCGCCAGTTAGAAGTAATGATCCATGTCTTGTTTACATGGTAATGGTAATAGTGATATTGCCCATCCCTACCAGGAAGTAACATCTTCCTGCCATAGTGTCATACATAGATAGTACACAGAAGGTTGCCACGCATGTGATATGGTAGCCCAATTGGGTCACTTGTAAAGATTCCCCCCACTCCTGTTGTCAGTTTCCTGTCCCATAGAAACCAATGATTAAGAAAGTAATTGGGAAACTTTTTGACACTGATCACTACAGTTTCCAGGTAGATTCCCGTCCTTTAGAAACAATGTTTTCTGTGTGGCTTAGTGATTTGACCACCGATTCGCACTGAAAAGTTTTGGCAACACTGCATATTATATACAAGAGTAGTAGGATCAAGGGTGGGAAAACATGACATGGGCTATCTGTGCTAAGAATCAATTGATAAAACAGGCTGCAAATTATTGTATGGTAGAAAATAAATGTTCATAGTACAAGAGACAAAGTAAAGAGAATGCAGACATTTTACAATAAGGCAGCTATTGCAGATAGGGCCTTTTGGCTCTGATCCCTGGACTCTAAATGCACCACATTCCTTCCATGTTTGTCTAACTTAGTTGCAATGCTCCAAGACATTTAGTACGCACATGTTACCCTCCAAATCCAAATCATTACAAATAAGATACAGATATTGCAATACAAACAATGTTTCCAGTCGTCACATTTTGTATTCCGGTGGTGGTATTGGTACGTGTGATACCAAAATTACAGAGCAGGATTGATATTCTTTGTAATTCTCGCCTGCATCTAATCAGTATGCAGGTTGAAACTTCAAACGAAGCGCAATGTTGCATAAATTAAACAGCATATCGTGTTATTAGGTTATTATCCTTTGTGTTTAGTGACAACATTCTTCAAGTATTAGATTGATATCGTGAACTTGTTATAGGACGTGGCTCCCCATACAAAGTCTGTCACAACTGTATGAAGTGTTGTGGTCATACTGCCCTCTATTGATGTGACTAATTTAATGATGCTGTAGTTTTTCATCGCTGATCATTTTCCACCTTCCGATTAAGTCTTAAAAAGATAATAATTTGTATTAATGTTGTTTACGTTTCAGGAGAGTAGTGGGTGTTAATTAATTTGTTTTTAATTTGGAGGGACAAGTCATATTATTAACAGATAGGAAATACATCAGTTAATTAAGTTCTGTAATTTATAAACTTGTCGTTTTAATTGCAAAATAACAGAATTTCTGAATTCTGTAATGATAACGTATGATCCACTCAGGCCAAAGTCAAACATTTTGAGGATTGAGTTATTACCATTTTTAATTTGCTCAGTACATAAGCTTACTACTGTTGAAATCGACTCATCCTGGGCATCTTGGTTGTAAGCTTTTTATCATTTTCTTATGTTTTGTATTTTTTGTAGCTTATTTTTGCAATTTCATTATTGCCAACTTTGGATTGACTGGATTAGATTAAGTGCATCACAATTCATCAGAAACGGTCAACTTTGATAATAGTTATATTATAACCATGGATAAACAATCAACTAATTAAGTTATTTTGTGTTTTTCTTCTTTTGCTACAGGCTGATGGTGAAGATGAATTAAAGAAGAGACAATTAATGGAACTAGCAATAATGAATGGAACATATAGGGACAACACAAAACCACAACCTAACCACATAGTGACTCCACTTAGTAAGATTCAGTCTAAAGTCTTTGTTTGTTTGTTTGTTTGTTTGTTTGTTTGTTTGTTTGTTTGTTTGTTTGTTTGTGTAAACTGTCCTTTCAATGTACATGCATGCTGGGACATATTTATAAGGGCTGTTTGAATAGTCACTTGGGCAGAATAGGCATCATGTAATTCCACAGAATTAGAGAAGGAGAACCAGGACTTCTATAGATGAGTTGACTTCTAACAGCAATGCCTGGCAGTATGCGCACGCATCATCACAATTTCCATTGTTTTTTGCCTGGCAGTTTGCGCGCGCATCATATTTTGTTCAGGGCTCGTGTTTTTAAAACTCCTGGCACATCACAATAAGGCTATTGAACATTGTAGTAGTTGCACGGGATTCACTCAAGCATACCAGTCCCTTGCCTTTGTTGATAAACATTGAGGTCAACTCATCTATACCGCCACATACAATTGCGCCGTCAGCTGTGGGGAGAAAATTCGGGGGTATTCGGGTCCTTGCCGACAGTGGTAGAGACAAACGAAAACAACTCTGCATACTCAAGTGCAATCTGAGGGAAACCGAATACCCCCAATTTTTGCTCCATGCCTGTATCAAGATGGCGGTTGAGTCCCGGTTCTCCTTCTCTAATTCTGTGTGTAATTCATATCTAAGACACCACAAGGTGTGGGTATCAGAGAGCGATCCAGTGGACAGGTTCATACCATTGGTTGGGGTGGACATGGACTTGGGTTTAGATTATGTGTGAGTTGGAGTTGTGAGTTTGAGTTTTGTTGTGCGTTTCAAATGCGAGTTGTCTAGTAAGTTGCAAGCTAGTTTTCACAACTTGAAATTTGACAACTCACAACTCACAAATTTGAACTCGCAACGCACTTACTCAAACTCGCAACTCCCAAAATACCTTAACTCCACAAACTTAATGGAGATATTTTGATTATTAAAGTGATCATGAGTTGACACATCTGATATGGCTTATAAAAGAATACATTTAGGCCTTCCAGTCTGGGCTTTCTAGCATTACTTCCCCTTTCTCCCAACCTGCAGAATTACAGATGCAGACAGAAGCCAAACTATTGTTGCTTGTTGCACTCCAATCTTTCCTAGTTGAATAAATCACCCTAGACAGAAGATGAGATTAAGACTGGAGGTAAAACCCATTTTTAGCCTGTGAGCTTAGGGAATACCTCACACCAAATTATCACTCGATCTCTTGCCTTTGAGTTACACACCGCTACAAATCGGGTTGAGGAAATACCTGTATTACTGCTGAAAAGGAGAAATATTCATGGGGCTTTAAATATTCACCGATATTCCTGTCCCTCTGTAAAATAGTAAAATACATGTTGTCAACACTCAGAGAGTGAGAGCCTTTGTATTTTCATTGTTACTTGCATTCAACATTCTTGCATTCGCCCATCATTATTAGGATCGTTTGAAACTTTTTTAAATCATTGGCTCGTGAAAAGATAATTGTGTGAAAAGTATACAATTTAGTGTTTCCTCATACCTGTAATGGGTGTGCGTAATAAAGTGGGACCTGAAAATATAGGTACAATGTTTCCAATAATGTAGAAAACGAAATGAGACTTGCAGCGCATATCTAGGTAAACTAGAGAGAAGAATCGTGAAATGAATCGTTTTTTATGACCTGCATTTTTTGTAATGAATCATTTTATTGAAGTGAAATGACCTTATCAATGAGGCATTTGCACTTTTTGTGTGTAGCACATAATGTATAATACTGCTACCCTATACAGCACATAATTCTGTGGATAAAAATTTAAAAGTCAAATTATCAATCGACTTGAATGGTTACAATACACGGATTACGAATTGATTCGTGCAGATATTTTTGACTTTTTTTGCCGTCAGATTTGGAAGTTAAATTGGTAATGATACAGGATTTATTTGACACTTAAAAAGCGGTATTGAAATTGGTTTTATTGAACTCATGTTGCAAGGACATATTCAAATCCGCAATCCCAAGCGAGTCGTCTCCCAGGAGTCAAGATTTTCATATCTTCCGGAACATTAGTTAAGCAATATTAAAGACAAATTATCTTTGGCAGCAGCAATGCTAGATTTATTAAAAACTTCTGGTCTTTTTCAACATATCTAGTTTGTAAGATGAGGAAAAAATCAAGTTGCTTACACTATCGGCTACATATGAAGAGGATAGTTTTTAAAAAGGAAGCCCCACCAGGACAGTTCTTCTGAGGTGAACCAAACCTGCCTGGTTATCTAATTGATCAGTGACAAGGTTATCTCTGAATTTGACAGGTGCTAATTGATGTTTTAATGTTATTCCATCAATTAGCACTTGTAAAATTCAGAAATAATGTCACTGATTAATTTGATAACCAGGCAGGTTTGGTTCACCCCAGAAAACCTGCTCTGGGCTTCACACATATGTGTTACAATGTTAACCCTATGGCCACTACTACCTTTCTTACAGTGCCCATGATTGGTTAATTACATGATATAATTATTATGTTAATAACCAATCAAAATAGAGCTTTTTAATCTAAGCAATTTTCAGCTTCATACTCTTCAGACCTACTGGCTATTCTTACCATATCTCTGATTGGCTCAATACATGATACAACCCTCCTTGTAACCAGTAAGAAAGAAGATACTACATTTAACTGACAAAATATCATGCAATCCTCTTGTAAAAGGTCCCTGTAAAGGCACTGTATACAGAAAGCTACAAGCTCAAATGCCTCAAATTAATTTCATGCCAGGGATTATATAGCTTATGAGGTCCGACAGAGGAAATAACGAAATCCAACCTATAAAATGCCAGTATTTGTGTTTACAGTAAGCATGTAGTATGTGACATAGTTTCCTGGTTGGGGGATTTCCTCTTGTGAAATGTTAACTTCTCTGTGGTAATTGGCGGATCGGTTCAGTATTTTGGGAGCGTATCCATGTTTATTGCTATACTTTCACTTCGAATTTGGAAGTGACGTAAGTGCATAGTTCAGTGGCCGCTTATATTGAATCACAAGTACTAGTCTACTCTAATCTTGAATCGTGAGCACTAGTCTAATGTGGAGTATACATACAATAGCGGTTTGTTCTGCACACTTACAGCACTACCAAGTGCAACGCACTGACATCACAACCAAACTGGTGAAACGTGTGTGTAGTAGCATTACAGGATCGTGCACTATGACAGACATATACACCCTACCCCCACACACCCCCACCCACATGTAAATACAATTACTCCCAATATATACCGCACAACACCCACACCCCGACGCGTAAATAATACCTGGATGAAATTTGTTAACAGATTTGAAGTCATAAAAGCCAACCATAAGAAGATGACAAATTCATGTATTTCATGCTTTTGATAGCTCACATGTCGTCAATAGCTCTCATAAAAATAGACTTGAATTTAGAACGGCTACTTAGATGAGATTGTAGCTGAAGTAAGGATCTATTTTAGCGGTGATGTTAATTGCCAGCGCCACTTAGAGAAATCTTAATTCCCTCTGGGCTTCTGATCGGTGATAATCTGCAAGGTGACACACAGACAGACTACGCTGTGATTAAGAAAGCTTTTAATAAAAACCAAGCCAGAGAAACGGTCAAAGATAATATCGCGGCGAGGCTGTTTACGAGTTTTGTATCAATTGGTAAACTCGTGTAGGTGGGTGTATGTGTATGTGCGTGTGTCGTGTGGATTCCTGTGGGTGTGTGGTGGTGTTTGTTGTATGTTTGGGGTGTGTGCATGGTGTGTTTGGGGTATGTTCGTCTGTAAGTGTTCGCCGAGCCATTCAAAGCGAGGACAAGATATAGTTCCACATTCAAAGTGAGGATATTTTGGCATAGCAAGGACAAAATCCCAGTCCTTGCTTTGTAAATAGGTGCACTGGATGAGGTATGGGCGATTTCCTCTCTTTGCTAAGCTTACTTAGAGATAAATGAAAAAATGTCCTTACTTTGAAGGTGTGAAACTCACTCTTTATTCTTGCTTTGAATGCTGGGACAGACACACAATACACACATGACATGTGTATCACAAGTCCTCGCTTCGAATGCCCGCCCACATAGGGGTGTGTATTTGAGTGTGCACTTTGTCATTATTGATCAAAAACATTAATTAAAACGTCTTTTTCTACTAATGGTCTTTTCTGTTATTTCATTTCACCCAGGCGATGCGGGCTTGTTAACCCCTTTGCACAAAATTTCAAGAGCGCGCAAATCAACCAGTTCGAGAAAGGGAAAGCGCAGACAGACTGCACATGGGCACACTCGTTACCCTTTGGTGTGATACGACCAGGAGAATGTAAATACAAAACATTTTTTTGTTCAAATTGTTAATCTTTCTGGCCTGAAAAATCTTTCAAAGTCATTGATTGCCGGGCCTCCTTGGAAATCACTGCATTGTCATTTAAGGGGCTACCCTGTATAAAGAAAGTTAAAATAAACAAATAGATAGATTATGAAATACATACAAACAACTATTTGATTATTTGAGAGAATGATACCGAGTGTAGGACTGAGTAAGTCGGGATATGTTTATTGTGTAATTTGTGTGTATGATCATGTGAATGTATGCATGTGTCTTGCATTACTGCTGAGGACCCCAACATAACGATACACTGGGGACCTTGTGCTTACCAAGGACCTTGACATGCGTCCTCACTACATATGACCTTGACATGCATCCTCACTACATATGACCTCCTTAAACAGCGAAAAATGAGGTCTGATACCCTACTACGCCCTCTATAGTTCATGTCCTCGCAGTGTTGACGGTTTTAACATTTTGTTAAGTATTATTGACTTTTTGAGGACTTGACCAGACAAAACACCGACATTTTGGACTTATATCATTTTTCAGGTCCTCGTAAATAATGCCTGGGGGAGGGGGAGGTGTGCGTGTGTGTATGTGTATAGTGCAGTATTGTGTATGCTAAAAGAAACAGCTATCTCGATAGGGTTCATGTAGCTTGAATCACATCTACATAATCTTTGCCTTCTGCCTTATTCCTCTGGGCTTCATTTAGCCGAGTGTATTCAAGCAACATATTATGACTAGCACGTGCTGTCGAATTTTTAATTGAGATATAGCGAGGATGGGTGGTTGATATGATAGCAACCCAGAATTCCTTGTGTTAGTGTACAAATCAATGCAATATGTTTGGTTTAAAATATCATTCTCTGTTTTTTTCTCTGAAATTTTTGTGTTAATTTCATTTTTGCGGCATTCACACAATTCATAGCTTGCAAAATTAAATCTATAGCCACTCCTAGCCAGATTAGCAGCCTTTAAGAACTATGTTGATTGGGTACAAAGAGCCATATATCATATATTTAACCAATCAGAGATATGGTAAGAAAGTTCAGTAGGGTGAAGGGGATTTAGCTTATACACCTAAAAGCTCCATTTTGATTGGTTACTCAGATGATGATATCATGTATAAACCAATCAGCAGCACTGTAAGAAAGGCAGCATTGCCATAGGGGTTCAAAAATGCCAAATGCTTATTTAGCACCCGGATTTAGCAGTCTACGTAAAAAAATTGAAATTGATAGAGAAATACAATAAATAGTACAAATTTTCAACATTGGTATAGTGCAAAAAAGAAATTTAAACTTTATCAAATGGAAATTCAACAACATAAATGCTGATTAATTTGGTACGTTATTAGTGCATTGCATTATGGGTAGACAGTCAGCCATCTTTGTTCAGAAATAAGTAGCGCAAGTTCAGTGAATACCAAAGAGACGACAGTGGCACAGTTGTAGCAAGATACTTATCTGAAACATTGTTCAATAATTGCTTTTAATTGACGTCTTTTGGGTGATTTTGGTTCTAAATTTGCCCCAGATTACGTGTATTTGTTACATTGATAGGAATTTTCAAACTGGAAAATAATTGACTAGCATTTTCATCTTAAATGCAGTACTTAAATTTGCTGCAATTTGGGTTCATATGGGGGTATTTTGTTCACAAATTTGCCCTAGATCGTATGTATGCTGCTCTATATGACGTTATCTAGGTATGTTTGTTACATGTGACCAGTAAGTGATAAGCAAGGAATGAGCGATACCGTGTTATTGGCAGTGAAAGAAGACGATTGGTTGAGAAGTACTATGGTTGAATCTAACAGTAGTCCTCAATGCATCAACCCTAAGTCCAGCTCTCAAATTGTTAGGGAAGAACTGTATATTCAAGATGGCTGGGGATAATGGCAGAGCCTGAACTTTCATGGGGGGAAGCAACTTTTTAAAGCGGGTAAAATTCGATGAAAATGGTTAAAGGGGCATTTGTGATCCACAGCCTCATCCCCCACTTTTCCAAAAAAAGTTGAGATTTTTACACCACTGGATACCTCTGGCTACATAATGTTTATGTACCAAATATTTCTTGTAGATTAATTCGTTTAGCAAAAATATCGCCAAATTTGAATTTCGTTCTGGCGCACCAGAACGAAATTACAACACATTGTCTATGGACCAGTGTAATACACATAATCATGCATAACTCGCATAAGCATAAAATCGGAATCAACTGAAATTTTGGGAATAAGCTTTTTCAGTGGATATCTACTGAAAAATGTCATAAAAAGAGGATGCTAGGATCACGAAATCCTCCTTTAAGTACAAAAAAGGCCTAAAAATTTTAAGATTTCAGGGTGGCCAGCATCCCACAGGGGAGGCAAGACTTCTCACAGTGGGCCTGAGGTCCCCCCTTGCCCCTCCTCTCTTTGACTACACCACTGTGTGTGCGGGGGGCTGAAACATGATGGGTGGGGAGGCTGAAAGGTGACTTGCATTTGCAGTCAAGCTTTCTTTCATCTTGGCCAAATTGAATCCATTCTGTTTGGTTACAAACAAACAAAAACCTCAAAAAAGGAACCGTTTTTTTTAGTCAAATGTAACAATGAACTAATCCAACATACTCAAGCTGTAAAGTACGTACCTGGCGGTGTGTATCAATTATTGTCAATAAGAAGTTGCCAACAGAGAATGATAAACTTGGAATGTTGCATCGGGGCAAAGGTGCATCATGATTGGTTGGTGACTAGCGCAGCGCAGCATATTTTGTTAAACAAGACTCAGTCATCAGATGCAACAATCCGAGTTAATCTCTGCATACGACTGTAGGAAACAGATTTTTCTCACTAGTACTTGACAGACTGAGCATGTTATCCAGGCTCGTAAGCAGGCGGTGGGTGCGCCGGAACCCCACCCCACCCACCCCCACCCCCAAAAAATCCACAAAGGTCTACTTGTTGCTATTTTAAATAATTTAAATTGGGAGAAAAATGTTCACTTTTTGGTGATCATGATGATAAGGCAATAGGAACAAATTAGTTCAATCTTTCGATCGACTATCGATGCTTGGTCGATCCTTATTATTTATGAAATCAATTAATTTACTATTGTTAATTGTGATAAAATAGTAATTTGTGCCTGAAGGATGATTTAAATTTGGCGTTAATTCTGGTTAATTAGTTGATAGTTTTTCGAAGCAGCATCGACGGTCGATCCAAAGATCGAACATATTTGTTTCTGGTGCCTAAGGCATTCAAAAAAGGCAATTTTAGGAGGGGTTAGGTCCACTTTTTACACACAAAAATCCATGCAAACGCAATTTTCTTTCAAAAAAAGACCCAGAAATCCTGCATACAGGCCTGGATTATCTATAAAAGATTGAGTAACACAACCGAAAATGAATTGTTATAAAATATTCATGGGAACATCAACTTTGACCTTTTCAGATAATTTTGAACAACTTTTCTCAGATATACATGGTTATAGTACACAAAACTGTGAGTCTATATAAGAGCACAAGAAAAGTTTTGTCTCAGAAATGCATGCACATTGCAGTCAGTGGGCTGTTCAATTGAAAATCCACACTACCCCTGTGGAAGATTTAGCTAAAGTCTTCCAAAGAGGGGGTATGAGTTTTGAATAGAATAGACAATTTGGTAACTTCCATTTGAAATACTCACTCCAGTTGTGCAAGATATAGGTAAAGCCATAATACAGGGGGAATATGGGTTTCAAAATGATTAACCCTGACCAATTACATTTGCAAAACATACTCCCCCTGTGGAAGATATTTCCAAACTCTTCCACAGGGGTAGTGTGGATTTCAACTGGAATAGCCCATTTTGACAGCGTGGCGCTAGCGATGACTGCGTTGACTGTTCAGACATGTATAGCACATAACTTTTTATGCAAATATTTCTGAGACAAATCTTTTTTTTTTGCTCATCTTTGTCATCATGCAATACATTTCATTTGACCAGTAAAGAGATGAATTCTCTTCCATAGCAAATTAAATCAACCAAAAAATTAATTTAAAAATGGATCAACTCTCGCAGTCAATAATTCATCGATATTTACACCAATTATGCTTTAGCTTTTATTTTTCTTCCCAATTTCGTTAAATTATTTTTGTTTGGTCATATATTAAAGGTGTGTGGCCCAATTGATAAAGCCTCATCCTTTCATAACCCCAGTGAACTTTAACCTCTTTAACTCCTGCCATAGCCTATGGTTTTGCACTTTATTTTTGCACATAAGTTAATATAATGTTCAGGAAATTTTGACAACCCCTGCTGCCATTTCTGGTACAAGAATATTTGGGTGCTTGGACCGTACTGTGAGATGGAAAACAACCATCTTGTAATCGGACTACACATCTTTAATCGTTTGAACTTTGAACCCTATAAGCCTCCATTTTGATGGCAGTCCATGATTTTAATTCATTATTGTTTGATATTTTGTATATCATTTTATTCCACAACTAATATTATAATTTTGTTTATCATCCCAGTATTTGTTTATTTTTCTAACAACATTGTCATTTGTATGTTGGGTTTAATCGAATAAGAAATCAATCAAAAGCCAAAAACTAGAAACAATATATTTATGTGTAATAGAGCTTTCTGGATTGGTTTTGTACTACATGTAGTACATTTTGTTTAAAAAATGTAATACATTTATCAATATCCATGGTCAAATCACATGTTGATAGGGGATAAATGCTTACTCCAAAAGCAGGGATAAGTTTCAAATTGTTGAGAGCGGAAGTTTCCCCCTCAAAATGTCGGAATTCAATGTGGAGTCAAAAACCATGCTTGGCATTTCATGGGTTTCAACAATTTTTACTTAGGGCATAAATGATGCAACAGGAAATACCCACTCCTTGTTCTCGGCACCGATATGTGCCGATGGCATAAGTCCATGGCGGTCATCTTGGATATGCAAGTGAGGAAAATCATCTAATACAATTTCTTCATGTGTGTATTTCAAATGGTTATTCCTTATTACTCGTAAAACAGTTTTTAAATTCCTGCACATCCAAAATGGCCGCTTATGCCATGGTGGCCATCTTGGATGCGCAGGGAGGGTGATATTATTGGTTATGCGTGGGAAGTGTTAAGATTTAAGGTTACAATCACCATTTATCATGATGTTTTTATTTTTTCCTTTTCTCGTCTACAGCATCACCAAGAGCGATGGCTCCACCAGGCGCCCTGATTCCTCAGCCACTCCGGTCACCGACGCCGGGGCATCCAGGCCTTGCGGGCATGATGCCCACGATCATTCCGCGCATGACAGCTAGCCAAGCGTTACTTGCCAACGGTGCCCCGCCACCGATGATGCCTTCATCCGATGGAACAAGCATCATCTATGCGCCGTTCCACGGGGGCAGGAAGTGAACACTACCCTTATGCACTCACACCAACATTATTGGAATACCCACCCGTCAGTACAGATGGTGCAATCGGTATGTCCATGACTGTGCGCTAGTACTATAGAGGGCGCTTTTGATTTTTTTTTTTTTAGCTTAGCCCTCTACCTTTTTTCAGTAGTCACCATTTTGGACCTGCTTTACTACCTGCTCCATCAAAATAAACCAAAAAATACGACAAGCTCATAAACAAACATCTCAGGGACTTTGAAAACCCGGATATTTACAACTTTTTTATGGAAACAGTATTTGTATATTTTGCATCGTAATATTTGATAGAACGGTTAGGTTCGAGTCTGGACTCTATAGTATGCATGGTGGGGTAGGAATGAGCATGCTCCCTGCTGTGTCTCAAATTTTGTAGAATAAATTGACAACACATCAATTTTAGATGATTTTTACCATCATTTTGGATTTTAGTAAGTTTACAATTTCTAGTCAGCCCATAATGTCTTTCATCTTTTTATTTATTTATAAATTTTTAAAAAGCTGTCTAGATGTAGCGAGAGAAAAAAACTAGTTTAATAAGACAAAAAAAGAAATAAAGCACTCCGTACACTTTGTCATTTTTAGCTTTACTTCAAGGTCACCATTTCCTTGGATTTTGAAGCTTCTTATTCATCTAATGGTGCATTTGGGCAGACGCTCAGGAACTAGTGGCCGATATGACTGCCAACTCTGCTATAAGTCGGCCATTTTGTGGGACCAGTGGTTGCCATGCCAACAGAGCATTGGATTATGGGAACTAAAGCAATGAGAACTCTTTAATATCGCAGACTATTTTTTATATTTTTGGAGGAAAAAGAAAAACTACTAGCTAGACGAAACCTGCATTAATTAACAGTGCCATAGGTGGACAATACTAGCATATTTTTTGTTTTATATAGTTCTTATAATCATCCAAATGCATTCTTTTGATACATGTTTATAATTTTTCGCAAGAACCCCCTCTAATTTTCTCCCTGTCAGTGAGTCATCCAGCTGCTATCTGTGGTGTATCAATTAATACGCACCGATCACGAACATACATACATACAAACACAGTGCATGCGTCAATTTTGAACAAGTTCTATATTGCATGGCAAAACGTTGTTACCAACAGTACATGTAAAAACACCATAAAAGTGATACCTCCTACTTGCAAACTCTTTCAATTTTTCCAGCATTCCTTTATTTTGTTTTCTGCAATTAAGTGTTTTCTATAATCTGCTAAGTGTCCATCGGAACAGATTAATTAGAACACATGGTGTGCTATCATTTCTTTATCAGTATTTTGTTGTTATCTCCATGACGACGACATGAAAACCGTCCATTTTGTTGGAAGAATGAAAGAGTGCAAGTTTACACATGCCTCTCTTTTTAGAATGTTGTGACCCCCTCCCCATGTGTGCCGTCATTTCGTTATCATTTTCGGGACATGCAAGGGCGCTGGTCAGCGTAAAATTGAAAATGGATAATAAAATTTTATTGTACGACTCGCCTAGATCCGGTAGTAGGAACTATTCATTACCGTTCAGTGCCATAAGTTATTTATTCAGAAAACAAACATGTTATGGAGAAATTTACTTGGAAATTATTGAATCGCACAAATTTTAACTGAATATTTTGGTACCTACCAATGAAGCAAGATTAGCCCCCCATTTTAGTTTGCGGTGATGGATTTATTATTTTATTTTTTTCCACAAAATTTCAATCCAGTTCATTCTGTTAGTATTGAATATCTTATCTTCCTTGCATCTCTGTGTCGTCATTGCACCACAATAATATCAACTCATAAAATTAATTAAGGTTGCATCGTGCTATTTTTGAAAATATTTTCTCGGTCACTTTTTTTTTATTCCTTTCTACCATCATCAAAATTGGTATGTTATTATGCATGCCATAGGTGGTCCAACGACATCTGCGGTCTTATTAACAATATGACAAACACACTCTAGAGATTTCTCATTACAGCAATTATCGTATATCGTGATCAGCCTCATCCACATCTGGCAAAGTTCTATGCTGCGAGTAGTTTAGATGCTAGAATGCCGAAATGTGACTTTGCCCTCAGGAGATGAGGCTATTGTGATGATTTTGTAGGTCACCATTCTTGCATGTCCCAATGATAACTTGATTCAATATTTGACACTTTTGGGGGGTTACACAGTCGGATCATTCCTGCTAAACTGGTTATTAATTTTGATGCAAAAATGACACATACCAGCTCATTTGGTTCAAAATTGGTTGCAATAATTATAGGAGTATCGCTAGCTTCTGTGATAAAAGGAAGATGGGGCTTTTAAAACCATTTGCATATTCAGTGAAATGAAGGTTTGGAACAAGATTATAACAATTTTGTTACATACAGGCTCTATCGTTTCAGAGAGCCAGAACTAGTTGAGCACTAAACCAGTTTAAGATGCACTGAGGACTAACAATTAATCGGACCATCTGTCTCTTTACAAACCACCAAACCTGTTTAGTGCTTAAATAAAACACTTTAACCAGTGTAGTGCTCAATAATCATAATTGAACCAGTTTAGCAAGAATATCTCTGCTAGTAGATAGCCTTCTCTATATATCTATATATTTATTATCATTATCATTTGCATGCTTATTTTTGTTGTCTAACATCTAAATTGGCCACCTTTATGCACTAGGTGCAGTGCCTAAAGTACGGAGAACGGTCAGGGAACACCCCTATCAAAGGGCTGTCCTTGATGCAAGAGGTTAGTTATTACTTTTACACCATTTTTCTAATCGAGGGTATAATGCCAAGAATGTCCCATTTGCAATAGCTGCTGGATGTCACTTGTACACTATCTACACTGCAAATGTCTACAGGGCAGCTATTGCAGAAAGGATGTTCTTTGCATTACACTCTTGTAATGTTTTTGATATATTTTCAGTTTGTCTCTTTTTTTTTAGAGCTTGTTTATTTTATACTGTTTATGGTCACATATTGTACTTGGTAAAATTCCAGACATTGGATCATTTTGTAATAATGGATCACATAATTGTACGCAAAAAACAAATGTAATCCTCGTTAATAGATTATTGAAATCTGGGATCTTACCAAGGGCATTGAGTGACAACATGTAGCCGGCAGCAGCTGAAATTGCAAAGCATTCATAGAAATTGTACTGTCAGCGTTCAGATCAAAAATTGTAAGAATCCTGTTTTTTTTTAATGGAAAGAATGATAATGGTGTATCATTTCTGATTAAGGGTACTAAAGGCATCAAGCAAGGGCACTAAGGGCACATTGTACCACCAACACCACCACCAACCTCAGTTTGCGATCTATCTATATAAATATTAACTCTTTCCACACGGGTGTCGACTCAACTAAGAAGACAAGTTCCAAGTCGTTTTAAAATTCTAGACTTTCATGAATATTTGAAATTGGCATGAAAAATGCATTAAAATGAGTACAAATAAGCCTAGTATTGGTTCATTGGTTCTTAAGATAGCTCTTTGATGTTTTGAAAAAATGTCTCAGAACTTTTTATGTTGAAGCCTTTGTGGCTAGCATGCAGAGCATTAATATGCCTTCATTAAAGGAACACTGTACATCAAAATAATCAATTGTTTTTCCCTGTACTTAAAGTACACTTTGTTCGGCACTAACGCTTTATTCTGTGGTCACATTATAAGTCATATTGTAACCCTTTGATATGAGCTATTTTTGCTTTTTCTCCCCTTCCCCATCTTCCACTGTTTTGTATTAAAAGTAATTTGGGAGTAGTGATACTCACGTTACTTAATTCTAATTTCCCTGCCGTCGGATCCCGCAAGCTGTAGACAGACGAGATACTTTTGCCAACTTGGAAGTCACATTTTTTTTCTTGCGAGTTGTTTTTTATTTTGCATGTTTTGACTCTTGTAAACGTAGCATGTCAGGAAAAAGTCAATCAGACATGATGCAAATGAAAGCCAGGTGGGGGGAAGAATCAAATATCCACATTTATTATCAATTCTTTGTTTTCTTTTACAACAACCTGATATTCATGTGCATAATTTGATTCCAAAATAACAAATAAGGAGGAAGTTTTCTTCTGATATTTGAACCAATATGTTATTATCATTGTGGCGCAGAAGAAGGGTTGCCAAATTTGTGATTTGGTAGCCCAATTTGGCGACTTTTGAAGATTACTACAGTGACTTTTGACAATTTCCTGTCACATAGAAATCAATGGTTATAAAAACAAATTGGGTGACTTTTCAAAATTGGCTTCTGCGACTACCGGTACTGTCCTGTCCCATAGAAACCAATAGTTAAGATAAAAAATTATGCAATATTTTGATTATTTGACCCACCATTCAGACTGAAATTTTTTTTGCAACCCTGTGCAAAAGATGATAGAAATATGAGATACACTAAATTTTCATAGTTGAGGGTATTATTATTTTGGGGGTATTTTTTTTTCTTTGTTTATGAATAATTATCTCTGGGGTGTTCATGAACTTGAGAGGTGGTACATGTGCTCTTTTTTTGCTGTAGTACTTGTTTGACAATTTCGCTATAAATGTGAAAAATTTAATTAATTAACCTTTATTGAGGACATTGCGTGGTGTGGTGTGATTTGTTGCTAAATAGGATTTGTGATATTAAGTGATTCTCTTCTGTAAAAGAGCGTTTTTAAAGACTGAAGTTTGGTATTTCTAGGAATGCTTTGTGAACTGCAGAACTCCTGCCCACGAGAAACAAGTAGCTGCCTATATATATACCGGAAAGCATCCCAAATTGACGATGTTTTTTGATGTTGATGAAATGCAACATATCATATATTACATTGAACAAATCTTGAACAGTTGCGAAAACAATCAGGACAATATTAAACGCATGCTAATATAAACCAACATGATAACATCTGGATACCTACTTACATACATCATAATGATACTTTTGTAAGACCAAACCATGATATCGATAACACACACACAAATTAGCATTTTGTTTTTAAAGACAAACTGACAAGCAACATTATATTAAGCACCGATTCTGTGTTATCACTGCTAGCGAGGCGTTATTCACTGTGCTTTTGTTTCTGTCTCACACGAAGACCTCTAGTGCCGGGAGACAGTTCCCGCTGCTCGGCAGGCCGATTTTTAAGTCTTCCACCTTTTGGGGTGATGCTCAGCTGTACTAGACGGATAAAGCCTAGAAACACTCCAGCGGTGTTTCTAGATTCCGGTCCACACACCATGCCTGGTTAGTGTTTTCGCTCTAGGGAAAATGATGTGCATTGTGGATGATAAAAAGGCATGTCTTTTATAATAATACAAGTATCTGATGCAAGTCATGCATGTTTCCTCATGAGTACACAATTAATCTGAATAACACTGTTAATAATACGCCAAAGTTAATTAACCATGGTAAAAGCTGGTCTTGAGGTGAGGCTCTTTTTTGCATGACCAGTGTTTCTAGAACTAAAACCATGATAAAATGGTTGCATTTGAGAAAATAACCATGAATGGCTAACAGTAATGTCATCAGCTGCAAAGTATTCTTATTCCATTTTAGGTTCGCAGAATTTGAACTAAAAAGTGTGCATTTGTCGATGTATATTTCGATAATATTATTGGATATGAAAGAACTAATAATATGCTACATTTTTAACACGAATCGAGACAACTCAAGGATTTGTTGAAAATAACATTGGTATTTTTTCACCACACTGCACGTACAAGTGGTTGAAATCGACTGAACGCTAACATTCATCATAAAAAAAAGGAAAAAAAAATCATCATAAAAACCCTTTTCCTTGCATGGAACGCATACTACATACATCAGAAAATAATACTCACAAACAAAATAACAGAATATTAATAGTAACTTCACCACCAGAATGCCTACATGAATGATTGACAGCTGGCTAATATTGCCTTAAATTCATTTCTTTCTTTACTAGTAAGAATGTTTTATTTTCTAGTTTCATTTAAAAAACTGATAAATCAATTTTTTGTATCGTGTCTTGGGATGCTTTCCATCAAACGCATGTCCTATGTTAGGGAACAAAGGTCATCGAACTTTAGGTTTGTTCCCGAAATAAATGTTGGACCAACGAAAGGTAACGTAGTACCAGTTTCAAAGTGTACGATTATATATTATTATGTAGAATGAGAAACTTTATCGCCAGTTCTTGTTTTACAGAATTTGCCCACTACAAACAGAACTGATTGTGCCTTTCAGATAGAGGGCGCTTCTTCTGTTAAGGTAAAGATTAAAGCCCCTCGTTCGTTTATACTTTGAAATGTACTATTAAGAGGTGTGTGAGAAATACAGAAGTGCAACCAAACCAGTTGCATCCATGTTTGTAACAGAACTTGCGATAAAGGCATTCTACACTGTAATGGTAAACGACTGGTTTAAAAGTGTGCTTAATTCTCATCCAGCTGACGATTAATTATTTAGTCATTAATTACTGTAAAAGGTGATATTTTCACACTAATTTATTGTTGTTTCAAGCAACTACCACAAAACATAACAATGCCTGAATTATACTCCTTTTGTGTATCTAAGGAAGCTTCAAATTGTCAATTTGGCAACTAGATAATAGTTCAAAAAACTGTTAAAGCGCAAAAAATTATGCGAAAAATTGTGTGAAAATGTCCTCTTTTACCTCTCGTACAGTAAATTGGTCTATTCCAACTGAAATTCATCACCCCCTATGGAAGACATGATATTTATCTCCCACGCAGGAGGTATAAATTTCAAATTGAGTCACCCATTCAGGTAGTCCCATTTGAAATTCTCACTCCCTGTGTAAGATATAAAAATCATATGTTCCACAGAGGTGTATAATGGATTTCAACTGGACTAGCCCAATATCTGTAGAACCAAGTGGTATAGTGCAACTACAAAATGCACATTTTAGTAATCAAAGGCTTTAATATGAAAAGTTATATACCAAAGGGTTGTATTTTAAGATTTTTCAAGTTTTATGTATAAGGTGTCATTTATTTGCTAGTATCGATTAGAAGGTGATGTATCAATATGTGGGTATGGTGCTGGTTTTGGGTCATAGGTGGTTGTATCAGTATATCTGTTTACTGGCGCTTAGATAAATAGATCGGGAAAACTATCAAATAATATATATATTTCGCTTTTAGGGAGTCGTTAAAATATGGTAGGATGAATTTGTATTAGTTAGGTTTCAGGTTTTGTAAATATGTACAATTTTTTTTTTGTTATGCAAATTTTTGTTATCAGAAAGGGCATTTTTATTTTTTACTTTACGCCACAGTTGATCTGGGGCATTCGGTAGTATTTAGACAGTCGTAAAAATATTGTCCCGTGACGATATATTTCCTGCCAGCAATAATGTGTGTGAACTTTAACAAGTGCTCAAAGCTGATAGTTTTCTTTTATATTTTGCTCTCTGCTTTATTTTATATCGATAGAATTTCCTACTTGTTTTTTTGTTCGTTTAGAAGTTATACCAAATTATCGGAAATGTATCATTATTGGCAATTTTGTATGGGATGTAGGGAAAATTTATTATTCTGCTCAAACAGGGTATGTTTATGTCAGAAAATGAAGCAATAATCAGGATACTTGTATTTTGGTTACATATGGGCCAAAATTTTATAACAAAATATGCATTTATATCTCAGGACAATATAATGCTGAATTGAATAATGCAAAATGACATAGAGATATTTTTCTATTCTCAATATCAATTTTTGAATATTTATTGAACTAATACTGTTAAAAGCAAATTAACTTAGCATTGACTACCAAATTTGAGATTAATTTTAGCATAATAATAACTAGATATTAAATTATTAATTCCTTACACAAGTTATCGATATAGTGAACGAACCAAGTACTAAAAGCTTCAATTTTTGTATCGCGCAATCAACTCAGTTTTACTATGATATTAATTAACATCTCAAAAATGAAGCAAATGCTAATTAACTCAAGAATTAAACTGTTGGAATTCCAAATTGGCCTATTCCGTTTAAAATCCACACTACCCCTGTGGAAGATTTTGGAAATAACTGCCACAGGGGGGGAGTATGAATTTCAAATGGTAGTAGCACATTGGGTAGCTCTATTTGAAACTCACCCTCCCTCTGTGGAATCTTTCTCAGAGGGTGTATGAATTCAAATGGACCTGCCTAATGTGCTACTTCCGTTTGAAATTCATACTCCCCCTGTGGAAGATATTTCCAAAATCTTGCACAGGGGTAGTGTGGATTTTAAATGGAATAGCCCATTGCTAGAATTATGTAACATCTCATCAATGGAAATTAATCATGATTGTGAAATATAAATTAACACCCAATTTGGATTTTTCCCCTAAAAATAATAATGGAACGCAGCGAAGTTGATTCCCTTCCCATTTATAATGAATTAACATCTCATATATACACATTTCGGAACCAATAAAAATAACTCATTGAATTTGAATCTCTTAATCTGAACTCAAAAAAATTTTTGATGTTTTAAAAAAAATAAATTAACAAAATACTAACTCAAAAGTATATTAATTATTCTGCACTGGTGCAGAAGAAAAAAAACATGCATTGTGCATTGTTTGATATAAACTATGCAATATGAAGCAGCTTAGGTTATAAGAAGAATATAGGAATGCGGGAAAAAGTCCTATTTGTATATATTGGGCACACGGTTAGATGTTTTGTATATATTTATATTATATGAAGCCCTGCGGTATATTAGGGCCATTATCATGCAAAGATATGAGCAAAAAAGAGAAAAAATAGATTTTATATTTTTCACTGCAGACTTGATCCAAAGAATATGTAAAAATATGTGTAAGTTGAATTGTTAGGCAAATTGTCTTTATATATAGATATATAAAAAGTATTATGGTACTGTTGTTTTTAGTAGATTTTATTTTAGGTTGGAAGAAGCAAGTTAGATTTTGTGTAATTTTTAAAAGTTAAGACTTAGGGTTAGATTTCTGATTTTCTTAGGGCCTGAAATATTGTATGTTTCTTTGTTTTCAAGTAAAACATTAAAAGTTTAAATTGTAAAAATAATCAAAACAATCAGCAAGGTTTTCATACAATGGTTTTTACAAAGTAAATACATTTTTTAAAAGAGTTCTATCAATCTTGAAAAGAGATTAGTATGTTAATTTTCAAAATAAGCTTTATACAAAGACAGTTTGAAAATAATAACAAAGGATTATAGCAGTATTAAAAAGGCACTAAGAATATAAGAAAACTACCCCAACTTTTTAGTTGATTGATACTGCAAAAGATTTTTGTTTTCAATGTTCAGTCACTTAGAATAGGGCTATCTGTGTTCGCACGAATACATAAAAAGTGGATGATATCATCCAAAATAAAAGAATAAAAAATGAACGGAAACCAAACGTTTTTGTCTCAGACTTGAAACTTGAGTTGTTGCAAATGTTATTCAGTTGTAGTTAAGACAACATCAACATGTCTCCAGTTGTGAGCCTACGCTATTTTAACATTGTACAGTATATATGTGAGAATTGGGGCGTGCGTCTGCTGCAGCAGAGTCAATATCAGGTTCAGAAGTGATGCGTGCAACGAGTCGTCTAATGGCTTTGTACAATTGGAGAGAACTGATGCTCAAAATTTGGCATTTCATTAAGTGTCAATATCGGTGTCATCTGCAAACAGTATTTTATGTTTATTGCAAAAACGCCTTACAAGAAGATGTTATATGTTTACTGTTTTGTGTTATCATTTTGAAAGTTATGCCATAACCATGCCTTTTTTTCACACATACAACTGTTGTCTTTGTTTAAAACAGCGTTTGCGAACAACTTCAAGTCGTTCATGATAAACGTAAACTTTTCTTAATTAATTTTTACATAGTGTTCAATGTGTTTATGTGTTGGGTGACATTTTGTCGGGCAAATCGGAACTAATTACTTCACTGCAGTATCATGTAATAATTGTAGATTAATTGAGTTTTTTATAAGTCCGAATCACTAACTTCATTATAATACTAACGATCATGGCAAGTGTGCACCCTTTGATATGCTATCTCATAATCACGCACTTGGTGATGATGATCATGTGACTGATCATGTGACCCTACCTACCTAAATTCCACTGCTTATATTATTATTTCCTCTTAATCAATTAGTTGATGTTATCATGTTCAGTGGTTTTCATTTTTTTTTGGACCAAATTGCATGTTTTTCTGCTCTCTCTACTTTCCTGCAGTTCACCAGCAGCAAATCTGTAATTTTAATAATTCTAGTAGCTATTTGTTGAATAAAAAAATTCTTTACGTCACGCATGCCCCCTCTTTTATGAAACAATGTCCTATTTCTATCAAATAATTACTAAACCCAAGTACAAGTCATCTTTTCTTTAATACAGTGTTTTTCTTTACCTAATTTGTTTGGAATATTCTATCAAGTTCTTCTTTGAAATCCAACTATGTTGTTTTTAATATAACACATACCCAATTTCTAGTTCTGTCAAGAATAATCAGTAAGAACAATCAATCTTTTTGAAAGAAAAAAAAAAAGCAGGAAGTAGACGAAACAAGAATTGACATGGAGATCTCCAAGTTGATCACCAATAATTTCATCAGGCTATTCTGCCAGACTTACTCCCTCCCTCTGCCCTCCTTTGCGTATTACTTGCCATGGTTGACCAGCAGAAAAATCAACAGATTTAGAGCTACATCACTAGACTATCTTTGTTTATTAATCAGGGTCAATCAAACTTCATAGTGTACTGTACCTTTCATTGTTTGTTAATTAAAACCTTTAAATATAAACCATCTCGTGCATGCATTTTTGTGTATCAGATGCTACTCTCCAAGTTTTAAAAAAAAGTCAAAAAACTAACACAAATTCTTTTCTTTTTTCTTCCCATTTTGGTTCATTAACTATACCAGCCGCCACAGGCAACTAGTAACTGCCACTAACCCAGCATCTACTACTACTGCACACAAGTACTGTCAGAATTATACCTGGTGACCGTGACAATAGTAGCGCGTACGTCGTCCAACATAAGCTGACTGACCCACACACGCAATATGCTATGCTGCCTTTGAATGTGATTGGTTGAGGGGAATTTCTGGGGTCGGCGACCTGAAAAATGATTGAATGAATTGTAAAACACATGGAAATAAATGTGTGAAACATACAGTCATGAGGTCAACCATCCCATAAAGGTCATGGCTCAACTTATGTTGAACAGACTTTAGATGAAACTTTGCATTCATGGTTGTGTTGGTTGAATGGACTATAGTGCTGCAGTATAAATTAGCACACATCAGCGTGAGTTATTGCTACCTCTGTTCCATCACATCTACTATAACTACTACTACTACTACCGCCTCATGTTAATAATACGTTAATGACTGCACTAATTCACGTTGTGCTCCGACTCCAGCTTACGAGCCGACACAACAGCGGTTAGTCAGTTAGGCCAACAGGAAACGATCAGGTGCCGGGATTTTTTACACACAAATGTTGCAGAATTTGGCAGGCTATAACTATAACAGGTTTTTTTGCTTAAAAATTTTAATCCAACCTTAATATGTTGTAAAAAGAAATGATTAAACAATCCCTTGGTTGTTGCTTTTGTAAAAAACAATAGTATGGGAAATATCTTGTAACCATGGTAACAAGAAGTGTTTGCTAAAACAAATCTCCCTTTAGATTTTGTAAGAGACTAATTTTATTTTATTATGTTTGACATACATGTAATCGGGTGCCTGCTAACGTACACTTTGGTATTTATTCAAAAGACGGAAATGTATAACATTCTGCTGCAAAACCGGCTAAGTTTCCGAATTCGGAAACTATGTACAGATTTGCTACTCAAATTGTAGAGTACAAAATGAATGGGACTTTATTTCCATATTTCAGGACTATGCATATTTTTTATTACTACAAATTGGCCTTCCATCTTTTTTATTACTAACAAATAACAAAAAACCAAAGATAATGTATGTGTGAACTCTCTTCTCCAACCATGTTAATATGTAGCTAAAACCTGTATATTTGTTGTAGTGGAAAGAAAAGCACACATTTTAATCATTTTTTGTAATAATATTATTAATAATCCTCCCAAAATAACCCCTTTTTCCGCAATTCATTTAGTAGTTTTCATGCTTCATCGTTTTCTCGTTGCATCACAAATTAATAATTTGTGTTTCCCTTTTAGTTGTATTATTTTTTTATTTTCCTTGTCTCTACACCTTCAGGGAGATCTATTTTAGCATGTGCTGCTGGTGGATCCATTCTAGCATGTTGCAAGATATTTAGTTGTGCATGGAGGGAAAGCGACAGTGACAAAGTTGAGAAACTGGTACTGGTAGTGGTAGGATGGTCATCTGATGACATGGTAACCAGACACGTCAGGGTTGCCACACCCATCATATAGTAGCCCAATTGGGTGGCATAAAAATGGCCATCAACACTTTTGGGCTACTATTGCGCTTGAGTGGGAAAACATTAATTTTAGATCATTTTTAGTGAATTTTTGAATCTGATTTGCAGACAAAATTCATATATAGAAAATAGTACAATTTTAGACCAATTTTGTCTCAAAATATCCTCTAAAATTGATTTGTTAAAAAGTAGTTAATTTTGGACATATATTTTGTAAATTTGTGCGATATTTAAATCGTCATGTCCCCCGATTAGGGTGAAAATTAGTGGCAGCCCTGCAGACCGTTTCAAATTCCAAGTCATTGATCACAGCACCATATGGAATTGAAGACGCCATATTTATTGATATCGTGGAATCTTTGGCCATGACAGGATCCCAGCTTCGCACTGTTGCTTTCCCACAATGCCCATGCTTTATTTTGGCTGTGTTATGTATTATAATACAAACAAGAGCAAATACATGTTGTTCTTGCCAATATATATATCAGTGCCTAATACAAAATAACCCACCCAATAGCAATAATTGCATTCTCATAATAACAGGTATGGTTCGCTATCTCCTGACATATGCAACTAGCAAAGCTGAACTTTGCAATCGACTATGGCAATGCGCTCTAGCAAGCACAGTTCTGTAGTTGTACATATACTTGTATGGGGATTTTGAACGGTTGCCCCTGTGAGTGAGAATGAAATCTGTTGTGAATGGGCTGTTCAGTTAAAATCCATACACCCCCTATAGTTGTGACCTTAATCTTCTACACAGGAAGTATGTAGTACAAATAGAGTTACCAGAATGGGTGACTCCATTTGAAGTCTTCACCCCCTCTGTGGGAGATTAAGGTCATGGTTTCCATAGGGGGTGTATGGATTTTAACTGGAAGAGCCTGATGTAAGCTAAGAACCAACGGCCTGCCCTTACACAGTACTGACATTTGTATTAATGAGAAAAAATATATAATTATATGGTGGGTGAATCAGCCTCGGAATAAATGGGTGGATCTGGATTTTACCGTCTATAATGCTTTCTTCTACCTTGGTTGTTTTATCATCGGAGAAGCCAATGTGCCGTAAAATAGTGTTTGGTTCTCGGATTCTTGAGCAAAGCTCAAGCAAAATCTTCACATGTACCTTTTATTTTGAAAGAAAAAAAGATGTTTCCAAGAGAGAAATTGCATCAAATTACTTTCTTTTTTCATTCTATGATTATGTATCATTTATAAAAGAAAGCATTTAGGGGTACATTTTTATTTGAGTACATATTTTGATCAAAACTAAGACTGGAAAAAGTATGTTATCTGAACAAAATAGCCAAGTAAGATCAGATTCATCCGTTCAGAATTAAAAAAGGCTGTAGAAAGTTGCAAGATTTATGAATATGCAACTTACAATGTCCGTGAAATTCTACGATACAAGCAAAGCAACAAAGTCTGGTTCCGTCGTATATTTGTATTTGTACATTTAGTTTTTTTTAACTTAGCTCGAGCACAGGGCCATTATAAGGCTGAAATATTTGTACAGTTTATATATTTTCTTTTTTTGTATTGATGCCACAGACAGGGTCTGCAATTTATCTTCCATTTATTATAACTTCCATGATACCATTGTCCATCCAGACCTTAATTTATGCACCCAGCCCCTCTCCATCAACCCCCCCATTGCTGTTATTTTCACACCTCCTCAGAACCCCCCCTTCCAATTTGTTTGAATGTGATGTACATAACATTGATTGGCTGATTATCTTCCGTAATAAAGACTCCCTCCTGCCAAGCTTTTTGATGAAATGTCATTATTTACAGATTTCAAAAAGTTGGATTTGGTCCAGAAAACCAGGTTTAAAATCAGTATTTTGTATATGCCCAATGTGCACAAGTAGTGGGCCATACAGGGTCTGTATATATAGTCTACTCATCATGCACAAGTGTATGTGATGTTAAAATTGCTTGTTGCTTTGCTTGGTATTTTAGAATTTCATGGATTGTTTTTTTAGGCCGCCTTAACCCCATGAGAACTACCGGCCGATTGGCCAAAAAGAAGTTTTCATTATCAATTGGACCAATCAGCAACATTGTTAGAATAATTTCACCACACAAAAAAATTGGGGTGAATTGTTTGCATTATCTATATTCTGCAAGCTCTATTCTGATTGGTGATTAAAGTGAAGTGAAGATATCATGTAATTGACCAATCAGTGGCAATGTTAGATTGGCAGGTAGTGCTCAGGGGGATAAAGGAGATAAAAAGGCGGTATATTTTGTATTGCCTCGGCTGTCCCACCAGAAAGTATATAGAACAATTCAAGCGACTGTAAACTCATTCTCATCATCAAAGTTGATTGCTCATTGTGTAAACAACATGTTAGGAGAACTTTGACTTTAAACAATGATGCATTGTGGCCATGTCTCTGCAAAGGTCATTCTTGTTAGTGACCTTAAAATACTTTGGCAGAGCGGATGAGATTATCAGGGCTTGAATAGATTGAGTGTGAGCGAGTGAGATAGAGCGCACGGTCACATTGAATTTAATAAAAAGCAATAATGTATGTACAAACATTAATAACTAGTGCCTGGTGGCTGGTTTTCCTTTTGTTCATACTAAACATGTGTTTAACAAAACAACTTGGGACCGCCACCATATTCTTTGTTTATTAATAATCATTTTTGTTGTTTATGTTATGATACCGTTATTTGCTATGCATGATGTACAGATATTATGATCAAAAAAATTATAAGATTTGAAAAAAAAAATATCAAAAGTATGATATGCCATAAAACCGCTCAATGAAATGAGAATTTGAAAATCAAACATTGGTTTTGTGGACAATTTTATGTTACTTTTTGGCTATGCGAATTTGTTCTATATTAATACAATTATTGACTAATTAATTTAATTTAATTTGACACATTCACTTCATCGGTTAATAATATTATTAAGTAGTTGTTAATAATACTGTAGAAGTGTTGCCATATTGTCAAGAATTTACTCAATTTAATTTCAATTTATTAATTTCTACTACTCCAGAGGGCACTATAATGAAACTAACAAAAATCTGACAAATAAAGCTGTAAAGATTTGAAGAAAAATATATATCTTAAAAAGTGCGCAGATCTCAGGGAAACGTTTGCGTTATCGTGGTGGATTAAAATAACGCCAATGCGGAAGTTCACTGGCCGTCTCAAGCGATGGCGCATTTCATTTTTAAACAAATCGTCAAACGTGCTTCCAATGATGTGAAATTTTTTGTGTATCAGAGGGCTTCCTTGGTACTATACTGTAGTATTATCATTGATTATGAACTCAAGCAGTTCATATCTCGTACGACTGAGAGTCAAACAGAACAAAGGGATATGGAGCTCTGAAGCTGTACAGGTTTTCCGCACGTGAGTATGATTACTGAAAGATATGAGCTGTACAGGTTTTTTGCACGTGAGTATGATTTATGAAAAGGTGTGAGCTATTGGATTATGACTATACTACAAGTGGTAGTGCCCCCTCCCCTTGAATTTGTATGTACAAGATTGAGCATCCCATTATGTTCCTATGAATGTGTGGTTTATGTGTACTTAGTAAAAAAAAAAAAGGCTGAAGTTATACTCTCTCTATGCTTAGAACTTATTATTATGTTGTATACAAGTTATTATTATTAATGATATTATAATTATATGTTAAGGAAACAGATTATATAAACAGTGAAAGAAAAACTGTTTTAAAAATTATACAAAAAAAAATTTCTTGGCACACTGTACTTTATGTATAGCTTTATGAAAAGATATGTACAAGTGCCTCTTTAATGTTGAGGGTGATTTGCCAGGGGGGTTGTTCCGGATTTTTGGTTTGGGGAAGAAAAAACAGCAATAATTACATCAAAATGGTATCGGAGTGAATGTTTTGTGACGCAAAGGTTCTTGGGTAGTACATTGGTAAGCATTTGTGTCAAAGGTCAATTGGTAGCATCACACCTGTTACAAAGTTCTATGTTATGTGGAATTTAGTATGGTAGCTAACATATAACCTTCTGTTGATGAGTAGTCTGCAGAATAGTACGAGATCATCTATCAAACTGACTCGCAAATAGGGGTCAAAGAATTGTGCCTTTGAAGATGAGAATGATTACCATTGTAAGGTGATGTGATCCAGTGAAGTAACTGAGGACAACTTTGGAGTCTATCAAAACGTCCTCAGTTGTTGTGAAAATGTCCTCATTTTATGAATAACTGAGGACAACTTTGGAGTCTATCACTACTAGTTGTCCTCATAGAAAGACGGCAAATCAAACCGAAAAAAGTCTATGCAAACAGTGTGTGAATTTAGTCAACAATGTCTATTTCTCATCAATTTATCCCCCGTCTCATTTTTTTGTAAGTGAAACTTCTGTCAAATTCCACATAAATTGATAAGCTGCATGATTTAAGCGAGCGCCGGAAGACGGTGAATTACAGAGGCTCGTTTGAATCCAACCAAACTCTTGCCAATTTGTATTTGTGCGATGTTCAAAAAGGGGAAGTGTATGGTCAAAATCAATAACAAATTATGACAAGAACAAGCTTAGGGGAATTATAATTTAGTTAAATTGGTAACATGATAGTAAACCATTAGAATTTTTGGAGATTTTCAATGATTTCTGATTTGTTGTTAAATTGTGTTCATATTTTATGGAACCGATAAAAAACATGGAAGTTGATTGAAAGTATGTAAATTATACTCCCTGCTTGTTTTGTTACAACAGAAAATTCAATTCTGTTAAAAAATTTGGGATGTTTGTAAACTTCTCTAAAACCTGAAATCTTTTGTAGTTTAATTAATTCAAGGTAAGAAGTGCAGGGTAGTGGTATTACAACTTGGAAAAGACCTGCACATTTTTGGCATAATGTATAAATTTAGACTGACAGGGTTTTATATTATTTGCGCTTTTCTCGTTTTTTTAGAAGAAAAAAAAAGTTTAAGATTGTACATTGGTCTTGTAGATTTTAATACTATTTATCTGTAGTATTTACTTAACCACATGGGCACTACTAACTTTCTTACAGAGCATCTGATTGGTTAATTAAATGATATAATCATCTGAATAACCAATCAAATTAGAGCTTTTACACCTTTTCATAATTTTAAGCTGAATCCATTTTAGTCCTACTGACTTTTCTTACCATATCTCCGATTGGCTCAATACATGATAGAGTCCTCTTTCTAACCAATCAAAACAGTTCTTAGATGCCGATAATGCGGCAGGTAGTGCCTATGGGGTTGATGATATAAATAGCATTTTCAGCAGCTAGAAATGTTTGTAAACCATCTTTATTAAACGCATGTAGTCTCATCTCAACACTAAAGTTCAGTTTAACAGTGTGAACTTTGCATTCTATAGAATTGTGATGTAAATGATACTAAAATACTTCAAGTGCAAAGTTCACAGTGTACTGATAAGGCTTCCAACTTCTGGAAATGAGACTGATATTTTTTTTTGTAGTGCAAACATGTTGGTGTCATTGTATAGTGTAATCAGAGCTAAATAGTCTCTGATCCATTTCTGCAATAGGTAGAATTTTGAAGAAAAACTAGGGTACTTTTCTTGCTCAAACAGTGTGAAAAAAATAAGCTTTTTGTTTTGCTCCTCGTACTTAATAGTGTTCTTATTTCTCTGTAGTTGCTTGCTTATATCAAAACTAGATTTAAAACTTAAAAAGTCATTATGCATTTTAATTTAAACTTAAAACCTGGAAGTTAACATTTTTGGCTTATTTGCAAATTTTGATGGGATTTGGGAGAAATTTTTAAACCACTTTGCTACTGGACTTAACACAGATTCAAGAAATCATAGCAATAAGGTCATAATGGGGTCATGGTAAGGGTCAAGGGTCAAAGTTCATAGAGTATATCAATTACCTGTGTATAATTTTATGTTTCTAAATCACTCACAGGTTTCCACTATGTGCCTTTATGATATCCTCTTTGGGTAGGTATGTTGCGTGTAAGAGTTGGAGGGCTAGAAATTCCAGGTTTATATGGAATTCCATGAACAAATTCCAGTTTGAAATTCCAATTCAGGAGTTTATCCAGGTGTAGTCCTGAGTTCTAAAACTTCCTATGTGATTGTGGCCCCTGAACATGTTTAAAACAAAAGCACCAAAAGCTTACATAGGAGGTTTTGCTTTAAACATGTTCAGGGGCCAATAACATAGGAGGTTTTTCCTGCCTAACGACGTATTGCTCTTTGACATTTGAATACAATACAATTTTGATTGTTGTCAATTTTCAATTATGGCTAAAAACTAGTATACGGCAGATCAGACTGTTGTCCAAATCGCCAATGAAATGAAAAGTTGGTGTAGTTTTTCAAAAGTTCTAAATTTGTTTTTGGTAGAAGTAATACCATCTAAAATTGGATCAAGTTTTGGAATGAAAGCCCTCCAAATCTTACACGCAACAAGTACTCAAGCACAAATTGACAAATGTGTCTATCTATATATCCTCTTTGTATAATATTATTTTCTAGTTTTGCAGTAAAGATTGACTCTTTGTAAGAAAAAAAATATGAAAAAATTTACACCACCAAAACGATATGCAAAACTAAATTCTTCATATGTGTGTATGATACAGTATTTTTGTAATTCCCTCATGTCCATGTTTTCTTTTCTTCTTTTTCTATGTCATTTATAACATATAAAACAGAAAAAAAAATGTTTTGCTTATTATTTTCTTCCTTTTGTTTTGTACTTCTGTTGTTTTGTTTATATAAAAGTGTGTGCCATCACCAGTTAGAAATATTAAGATGTATTTGGTAACTTTTTGCAAGTTCTTTTTTTCTTCTCAGTTTTAGAGTAAGTTTATGTGAAGATGCCAAATTAATGTGATATTCAAGCAAAATTATTTAAGTTAGTTAGGTCATATTCTTTTAATAGGACTGTTCAGAATTGTGATCAAAGTTGAGGTTCTTATGTTCAATCGCACCAGGACGAAATTTATTTGACTAAGTTATATGTATTGTTATGTGGTAGACAGCCAAAACAAGTAATAGGATAGGGTTTCTAGAAACTTTCAGTGTTTTTTATGACAAAACAGTAAAAAGTGCATTATTACTATCTCAACATGGAACATTATATACAAAAAATGTTCACATTGTAATTTGTTTGGAAAACATGCAGAACATTAAAACTTCATTGTAGTGGAATTTAGTTTAGAGGGTTTGCAACCAAATCATCTGCATCTGTTTTAGATTCCTTGAAAATTTGCATTAACCAAAGAAATGTCCATTTTCTTTCTTCCAAGTCTTGCTTTAATTATTGCCAACCTTAAGCCCAGACCTGTGCTTTGTTAATTACATTGAAATAGCAGGACATGTGTGAGAGACTGGCTGTAAGCTTCACTAACACCAGCTGAACAGGTGATCAGTTCAAATTTTCACAACAATTTTATTTTCACCAATTTGTCAAATAGAAACTTTGATATGAAATTAAAAAGTAGTTCAATGAATAATATCTTATCATAAATAAGTATTTATTATTTGAAACCTTTAAATGAATCAATATTGAGAGAATCAAACTTGATAGAAAGCGCAAATAAATTGAGTGCAAAATTTGGTAGTTAGCGCAGCATGAGTGGCGGCCATTTTTGTTATTTCACTCCAGGCTATAATAATGCACATAGCATATCAAAATATTATCCCATCTAACTAGAGAATAAACTAGATCAGTCAACTTAGACACTTAAAAAATATATGCTGACTGGTGAAGAGGACTACAGGCAATAGAAATTGATGTGAAATTAAATTTTACCAAGATATATATTAGCAAGATCTTTGTGTGTTAGTTTTGCTGAGGTTCATATGCAAATGTATGCTGCTCGTTTAGATCTCTCTCATCAGATCTTGACAAGAATTTTTATTTTGGTATTTGGATATGAGTGAAATGAGTACTTACAATTATTGGTGATCCTGACTTATCCAGGTAGTTTTGGATATCTGAAGTAGTAAAGAATATTTTGTTGTTTTCATTATGAAATGGGGTATTCTAGTTGAAATCCATACACCCCCTATTGAAGACATGTCCTTTAATCTCCCACACAGGGAGTGTGAATTTCAAATGGAGTTACCTGAATGGGTTACTCCATTTGAAATCTACACCCCCTGTGTGGTCATGTTTTCCGTAGGGGGTTTATGGATTTTAACAGGAACAGACAGGGAAATGTTAGGAAACATTTTGGAATAGAATTGCAGCAGTTGACCTAGGTACAGTCAAGCTTATTGCTTTTGGAATATTAGAGCACTGAGATGGGCGGTGATGATGAAACTATTAGTTAAGTGGCATTATTCAGCTTAGGTATTCAACACACATGTCATGTCCATCAGTGGACCGCTAATTATATTATCAAATTTTTGTTTCTCTAAACTCTGTTATCACTAGGACATCCAATACCCCAATTTTTAATTTTAAATAAGTATTATCCTCCCGAGTGCTTCTTTACGTGCGAACGATAGGTGGTGAATTCCATTGGAGAAGAAAAAAGTAAATATTGCAATGTAGACCAATTCCGTGTTTTGTCATCACAGTTTGATCCAAGTTCAAATTCACAGTGGGATTAAGTTCAAAACATCGATGGTGTCCAGTGACAAGATATACAGATGACAAGGGGGATGCTGACCTTTGTGCATATAGAATCGCACATTATCAGCTGGATTTATGAAAGCGCCCCTGGTGGGTTGATGCAGCAGGTGCGTGGCATTACTAGGAGCGTATCACACTGTTTATAAGATCATTTTGGCTATGTTGGCCTTTGTCCTATTAAACAACTCTGTGGTGATAGTCAATATGACGTCAGTCCTGCGGTAACAGTTCAGAACTCTGGCGAGTGGGATCAAACTGAAAGTGAAAGATTCATTTGAAAAATTCATTTTAAAGTCCTAAAATGATTTATAAAGTTGAAAGGGAAAGAAATTGTATTTGGAACCGATTCTTTTTTAGACAAATGCATGAAGAAAACCACAGTAGCAGGCTTAACATGTGTGCCTTAAACAAATTTCTTTATTTCATTCCTTTATATTAATGAAGGAACCAAAATTTAGAATCCAAGATTTCCTTACATTTTACATCAGTTTTGAAGCATTTTCCATGCACAGACAAGCTTAATTGTATGGAGATACAAAAAATTTGGTAACCGTAATCCTGGTATTAGTATTGATGGTGAAATGAATTACAGTTGATGCTATCAAACACGCATCCCTGCAGTCAAGTGACCGACCTCATTCCAGATCCATAGGGTGTAAGTTCACCAATTAGAACACTGTGCATTGCATATGCAATCACAGCAAGTGTACTTGACTTAGCACTGTGCATCACCTGTGTGGTTACATCACTTACTCCCTATGAGATAATTCAAGTTGACATGATCAAGATAATACAAAAGTCTGTGTTTAGTGTTTTAGTGTGTAATATCAGTTACCAACATCAATTTTGAAGATTATAGTGTAATTAACAAAGCACTGGGATATCGCTATTGGTTGGTGGTGATGAAAATCTTTTTTAACTAAAGTCAGATTTCATGGGATGTAATTTACTAAAGCTTCTTCAGTCTCCATATACGGCCAAAATGGTGTTACTTTCTTCCTCATAGTAACCTTCAATTCCTCCTCATTTCAAATGCACATTAATATGTGGTTGATTGCCAAATACCCTGGACATTATGTAGTCTAGATTCAAATCTAATAAAAATCTAAACTATTTCACTTGAGACTTGATCACAGTCTAGCACTTTAAGAATGCATGTCCAGAGCCTTCAACAGTCACCCTCAAACACTGCCAAATTTTTTCGCTGATTCTCTATATATTTTGTATTTATATTTCAATGTATTACTAGACCTTATTCTTCCATAGAAATGGAGCCAATGGACACAGGATTTGTCAGCAGGCTAATAGGGTGGATAATGGCACACACTTTGTTTATGTTGTTTTATTTCAGTTAATTTTTTTTTTTTCAAAAGTAGCTTTTTACGGAGCCACTGAAGAAATGAATGTACATCAACAACAAACATGTAAGACTTATTTTTGTATGAACATTTGGTACGAAGATTCGTAACCATGTGTAGTTTATTAGAGTATAGTGAACAGTGTTGAATAGTAAAATAAAATTGGGTTTTATATCCCCAAACCTAATTACAAAACAATGTTTGAGTGTATTCTTGTGTTGTCTATGATAGGGAACAAACAAAAAGGTTGTTGACGTCCTATAAATGAAGGTGCTTTCATTAGGAGACTGCCCCCTCCCTGGCCCCCGGCCCTGGCCCTCTTGACAGTAGGCCAATTTTGTGTATGTTTAGATTCAGTGGCATAGAATCATAAGGGCACCCCCCCCCCCCATATCAAATGCAAAATTTGGAAAATCCCATTGGAAAATTGCCAAAATATGGCTTGTGACCCCCTATCAATCAGAGACCCGGTGCCCCTAATCATGGTCGGTGCCCCCCCCTAACATACGATGACCCCTACGCCACTGTTTAGATGTAGAATAGACCGATATGAAATTTGAAACAACTCGTGTGTCCAGTTGCGGGATCTTACAGATAGCAATGATATATGCGAGTTGTAGACGTAGAGCTGCGGTGGTAAAGAGCCCCTCAGTTCACAACCCTGGTTCATACCTTGGCAGTGCTACATGTATTATAGGCCCCACGATCACCCTGTTTTTGGCCTCCCTCAAAATCACCCTCCAAACCAAACGTTGAAAATGTTTGAAGCCCTTCAACTCAACAACATGAAATTTTGACAGTCTCACTATATCCCCATCCAAAAAAAGCTGATTTAGGGTCACAAACCTACACAACTGCACTTCATAATTGAAGATCTGTGTAGGCCTATACCGTAGAATTCTGTCTACAAGAATACCTCTAAATGAGTTTTTTGACGAAAGAGACACTCTCCACATATTAACATTACAGTAGATTGGTCTTACAATAATACATGTTTGTACAGCCACTGGTATCAGTAATATAGTTGCTTAAACTCCAAATGATGTTTTTGAGGGTGTCTGGTCTACCTTTCATCAACTAGCTCTTAATTTAGAGAGGCATTTAATATTCATGTTGATGGAATTCTAAGGTATGCAGGCCCGTACGTCGTACGCAGGATTTTTTTTGGTGGGGGTGCTGATTTTGAAAAAGTGGACTTTTTCCAAATGGGGGCGATTTTGTGAAAAATGGACTTTTCCCCCCAAATTTGGCCTTTTTCGGACAAAAAAACCCGTTTTTTTTGCTCGCTACGCTCGCAAATCCTTCAATTTTGGGACCTTTTGTATACTTTTGCAAATTTGGGGAGGTGCGGTCGCACCTCCCCTGACGGGACCGCACCTCCCCTGACGGTATGCACAATGTAATCACAGAAAACAGTCAGAAGAACATTTGACTTTGTTGCTCACACCCTAGTAACTACTAACATCATAATTGAAAGATGTCCTGTCTTTGACATGAATGTTAAAACTTCTTTACCCAAAGACCTCATTTTCTAGATTTATTCAAAGTATGGGACTGTTCACAAGCACTTGTTAGGGTGGCCTCATGCAAAAAGGGGGCCTGAAATTTTTGACCCTCCTAAGGGGGAGGGGGCTGAAAAATGACCACAAATTTTCCTGGGAAAATTGAGTTTATATGCTTTTCTATGGGGTTGACCCATAATTTTCATGTCAAAAAGGGGCCCCTGAAATTTTTTAGAAATCTGTAAAGAGGGGGCCCGAAATTGTTTCAAGAATAAACATTTTTGCATCAGCCCCCCCAAAAAAAGTGTTTGTGAACGGTCCCTAAAACCGGTTTTCTGATCATTTCCCTCAAGATCCAAAATTGCATCTTGGTCAAGAGATGGCAGTATTGCAGTTATCATTGTGGTCTAGTTTCCTCAGGATGATACAGGTATGACCAGAGGAGGTCCTCTGGAGGAAAGTCAAAGAAAAAGAATTTTATTCATTTTATTGTCCGTCTTTTTTTTAACCATATTTCCCCTCATGTTATTGGCAAATATAGGCTAAGCCTAAAGGGACCTACAGCAGAATTTGAGTAGAGCAGTTTTTGCACACATTTTGTTCTATGGAGACCCTACTTACACATTTTCAATGTTAAGGGGGTAAGTACTACACCCCTGCCCAATTGTGTGCCTATTTTTGCATTTTTCTCAAAAATTATAGCACATTGGTGACAAGTAAGATATATTATAGGGGCAAGGACTACAACTACTGCACTGGAAATTTTATTTCAGCACAGACAACAGTTGTACTGTGGAGTTAGTCAAAAATGAGGGAAAACCAATATTTGATCAATAAATCAATAACTACTTGCCTTGAGTTGCTGAATTTCCAGTGCAGTAGTTGTAGTCATTGCCCCTATAATATACATATCTTACTTGACACCTTTGCCCTATAATATTTGAGAAAAATGCAAAAATAGGGACAAAATTGGCCAGGGGTGTAGTACCCCCTTAAGTTGTAAGTGTTACCGTAATTACTGTAAAACCACTTAATTTTGCTAGGAATTTAATTTCGCTAGAGGCCTTAATTCGCGAAATTAAATACCCGCAAATTTGGCAGATTTACATTGAATTAAAAACATGAATTCCTGAATTAGCAAAATTAATAATGGTGGTCATTAGGATTTAGCGAAATTAAGTACTAGCGAAATTAAATATCTTCACAGAAAGTTCAATAAAATCACTTGGGCATGTTGATCTAGCCGGTGCAGGACTTCCAAAAAGAGAACCTTTATCGAATGAAATGTGCGCCAGCACTAATTTGTGAAAAGTAGACCTAAACCCCTCTAAATACTTGAATATCTGTAATCTGTTGTGAGGTTCTTGTTATGCGTTAATCATCCCGTATGTGAGCGACGTCAAGCGTGTGCATACCTTGTGGAAAAATAATATGCTCTGGACAGCTAGCATTGCAGTATGCTTAATTTGTAAAAGAAATTCTGCAAAAACTAATATCACGAAAAAGTGGATCTTTTGACAATTTTCTCCCACATTTGGACCTTTTCATTGGAAAAAATAGCATTAGGCCCATGAAAGTCAATTCCGAGTTTATCATCACTTTTTTTTTCCAGGTTGGTGAGGTGACTTTTTCATTTTTTATTATTTCATCAGATTTCATTATTGACCTAAAATGTGTGTTGATTTAAAGCAAAATGGAAATAAATGCAATGAAGAAATTTTCACGAAAGGTAGGGACTAGAAAAGTTACAAAAGAGCCTGGTTTTGCTTCCAAGTTATGAATTTACATGTTTTACAAACAAAAATATATGTTTCCAATTGCTAAAACTGGTGAAAACACTGATACTTTGAAAATAATGAATTATTTGGGCATTTTTGAAAATTTGACGCGGGTATTTTTGGTTTCCTCGGTAAACTCAGAATCGACTTTCATGCGCCTTAAGTGGTCCTTTGTGGATGGGGGGTACTAGGTAAAAATGACCATACGGGTATGCTCCTCCTGAAAGACACCTGTTTTTGGACCACACAGCTCTGAGATAGACCCATGAACTTTACCAAAACAAGAGCACTGAAAGACCCTCGATTCTGACCATTTCAGCTCCCAAAAGACCCCTGAATTACTCATTCCTCACATTTCTGTATTTTTCAGGCAATTTTCAACCAAAAAGACAATAAAGACCCTTGATTTTGACTGTTCCCAACTCCAAAAGACCCCCTTTTACTGATATGCCTTTAACTCCCAAAAACTCACCATCTCATAATTCCAGGGGAGCATACCCACCAAAACTATAATGTGCCCCCCCCCCCCCACCCGGCACCCCCAGAATAATAACACACAAAAGAAACATATTCATCATCTTTTAACATGTTAATGACACTAATTTATTCATATTTTACAAACATGAAGACATTCAAACAGATGGAAACAATGATTTATGAGATTTCATATCATTGTTCCAAACATAATAGGCCAAGTGATGTACCACTTATATGAGCTAAAAATTATAAAACACTGACAATGATAATGCCAAACAAATTATTCCTTTATCTCAAAGATGCGATGTTGAATATTTGATGCATCATGTGTGCATGCGGTTTTTTGTATCATTGAACTTTCATTGCAGACATTTCAACACATATCTACAGATAGCATATAAATGTGAATTATGTCTGTGTCTGTATTAACTGTAAAACGTCTTGGCTCAGAGGCGGTGGAATAACGATATGTACCCCCTTCTTGAGTGAATTATAGGAGGCAAACTTTTTGGCAGAGGGGGAGCATAAACCTGGCATTGCCTGATATACAATCCTCTGTCTCGCAAAATAATAATAATAATAATAATAATACTATTTCTAATATCACATTTATTTTGTTAACAAGTGAAATGAATGAATCTATTTCATAGACCATGCATTGAATGTTACACATGATAGGAATGACCAACTGAAACAAAATACACATTTGCTACAAAGGGGACATTTGTGACGTGTCATGTCAAAAGAAGACACTTTTGGGAAATGGAGAAAATGGAGAAAAAGCCAAAAATCTGGGGTGATTTTTTCACAATTTGGGTTTGTTGCGAATTTGTGATGTTATTAATGTTAAAAATATTGACCGGAACATAACTGGCATCTTGTATTTTTCGAGATATTTTTCAAGGTAATTCCTACTCTCAACATTGTCAATAATATTTTCAAAGTCTGAATTTGTGTGATGTTATTAATGTTAAAAATATTGGTCGATATCTCAATTTCCAATTTTATATTACCATAACTTACGAACTCATTATCTTCTCTTAGGAATGTCCGATTTCATTGGGGAAAATGGCGTTATGGAGCAAAATATCTCTATATTTAAGATATGTAAAAACCTCAAAATTTATAACCTGCCCAAAAGTGTCTGATTTGTCAAGTGCACTCATTCTCTCAACTGATGATTTTTGAAAAGTGATTGGATGAATTGTCAATGATTTTGCTAATACCTGAATAATTACTTACAATGGTATAGTCCTCTATAAGTATAACATTATACACTACATGATAAAACTGTATACATTAAAATAGAAAAAAATGTATCTACAAAATATCAGTTGGACTATTCCAGTTGAAATTCATGCACCCCTATGGAAGATGTGTCCTTAATCTCCCACAGATGGAGTATGTGTTTTAAATTTATTTGAAATTTAAATGAAATCACCATGTGTGGGAGATTAAGGTCATGTCTTCCATAGGGGTGTATGGATTTCAACTTGGATAGCCGAATTCAGACACCTCTTACACGGAAAGCAAGACCAACTACTTCACCATGGGGTTTATCTGTGAGTGGCAAAGACATTATACCCAAAGATTACCGACACAAAATTGCACGCCATCTTGGTTTGTCGTTCATGGAGACCACTAAATGTACCGCTGGCGTTTACCTGTAAGACCCCCTGAAATCAAACGATAATTTGCGTCTTTTAACTTGAGCATTTCAAAGATATGCGCATGCGCATTTTGCCATGACACATTACACACATAAGGCAAACAACCATGAATTTTGAATCAATATTTGCCGGGCGTGTAGCAAATAATGCGGAGGTACATTAAGTGGCCTCCATGAGCGACAAATAAACATGGCGGAGTCAGTACTCCTCTGCAGCCGCCTTAATTCCCATCACTCTACATAAACACAAACTCTCCGCCAATGATAACAACATTTTCGATTGGATGAATTCTTTTCCCCCGACATCATCACAAACAACTTGAAATAAGGCTTTCAATATGTTATGGCTACTTAATAATCATGAGTTGTGAATTTCAAATGGGATTACTTGAATAGATGACTTCATTTGAAACTTACACCTCTGTATGGAAGATTAAGGTCCTTTCTTCCATAGGGGATGGATGGATTTCAACTGGAATAGCCCAATCAGACAGTCTCAAAGATATTACACTCAAAGAGAACCAACTAAACCATGTTTGCGTATAGATCATGGAGGGCAAAACATACCCACAGATTATTTTGCCATGCTCTGATAAACCTTTGTAACGCTCTAGCTTAATGATGCATATTATTGTTCAATTTCATGCTTTGTCAATAAATGTTGGCGGTACACCATTTTGGCCTCCATGCGTGAGAAACCAATATGGTGGATTTGCCATGTAGCATTCGCACGGGGCAATTCCGAGTTGGTTCTCTTTGGGTCAAATCTCTTTGTGCAGTCTACATAAACCTTTGCTCCAGGAAGCACTCTCTCTGCTTCAGGAAGCACTAACATATGTGACATGATCAAGGGGAATGAGTCGCATGTCGACCCTGGTCAAAAATGAGTTTTACATGTATTTCTAAAGAGGAGATTTGGTACTTTCAATACCTGAAAACCGCATGTTGATACGACCTTTCTTTGCGAAGTTACAGGAATTTATCAATTGCTGAAAACAACATAAAACAAAAGAATTTTAACACTTTCTTTGCCAATACATGTATCTCAAAATCAATATTAGCGATTTCCCTTGATCGTGTCACATATGTCTTACTTCCGAGAAGATGAGGCAAGGTGAGAGGAAGGGAGGATAGAATACTGCAGCCATGGTAGCCATAACACTCTTAATTGATCCTCCCTTCAACTGCTAGACCCAGAATATGTTACTCACAAAAACACATGGAATAAAAACTCACCACCTCACAATCATCAGCCTAGCCTCTACCCCAGGGGTTTCTGTATTTCAAGTTGTATATCACCCGCATACAAAAAACAAGTACAAAGGAGTTTTTTTTTGGCTGGGCATGATATGCGAGTACCTCCCTAATTATAAAGGGTATCAAATCAGCAAATATGGGTGAAGAGGGTACCTTAAACACACAGATGTTGCTCGAAAAAGGTAGCTAATCTCGTACCAAGATGCCAACAAAACTCAGTTGAAATGAAGGTAAAATTCATTGTACTCAAAAACTCCTCAAAACATGTGCTTTTTCACAGGTGTTTCTTCAAGCCTCTTGACTGATCGCTACCGGTTGTTTTAGGTGTGTTCATCGCCACTCATAACAGCAAACTACTTGCTTAGGGTAGGACAACGACCGTGTATTGCTTGCTTTGGCTCTATTTTACACTAATAAAAAATACTTGCTTTGGGTACTTTTTGAAAGTCCTCGTTTGCAGGTGACAACGTGAAATACAAGTGGCGCCCTCAACCACAGATAAAGATAGCATCTGAAATTTCCCCAGCCCTTAACACCCTATTGTTATGAGTTCAAATCCCTCTTAAGTTTTGATAAAGCGGCTACTTTAGCGTCGCGTAATTGGCGTCTCTCTTCAAGCTGATCTAACGGAATGAGGTCCTCTAGTTGTTTCTTGACTTTCTCCGTTCCGGGACCGATGAAGGTCGGTGGAGGTCCAAACGTATTACTCACAGTTCTGATCGTCGGCCCGTACCTTTCAATGTAGTTGCCGAAACCTGCACAAATCAAATTGAATCGATGTAAAAGAATAAAGCTGTTCTTCTTAAAGGGGGTCTCCGGCAATGATGAGATTATGCCTTATATGTTAGAAAAATAACTATCAAGCACTAATCATGTGGTTTTATTTAAAACAATCTCACATTGACCATAAAAACAGTCTGCTCTTAACACGCGATATTCAAAATTCCGGCGCCAACATTGTCTAAGTGCAATGGCATAATAGTTATTTGTGCTAAATTGTCATCCATCTTCATTGTATTACTCGGACGTCATTGCACTTGACAATTTCGGCGCCCAGGAATTTTGAATATTGCGTGTTGAGAGACGGATATTTTTATTCGTTTTTATGGCTACTATGAGTTTAAACCTGTAAACTCTCATGCCTAAATAACAAGTGAAATTCTTTTCATCTAGCTGGGCAGCTCCATTGCTGTTGCCCACGCATTTGAAAAAATCTCAAGTGCTATTTACCTGCCTGTCTTGACATCAGACGTAAGCTGATATTTTTCTTTTAATCCCAGTGAAACTGTAGGCCAGAAGTATGTTTTGGTTAGATGTAATGAAAGAAAATGTGATAGCTCTGTCATAGTTAACACCCGTACTGCTCTATGGGCTGTTCTGAAACACAAATTTGCTCTTGCGCTACCATGTGCTAATAGTTTGGTGAAACACATTTCAGGCCTGGGATTCCTTCATTTCAAACTTTGTGCCCCCCCTTCTTATCTGAGAAAAAAAAAAAAGAAGAGTTTCATCCTAATTTTCTCTCCCAGTGTAAATATTAACTGGGCTATGCCAGTTGAAATCCATACACCCCCTATGGAAGACATGACCTTAATCTCCAACAAAGGGGGTGTAGATTACAAATGGGGTTACCCAAATGGGTGACTCCATTTGAAATATACACCCCTGTGTGGGAGATTAAGGTCATGTCTTCCATAGGGGGTGTATGGATTTCAACTGGCATAGCCCAGTGATCCCTATTCTTTTAGTAAACTAACAATAATAATAATAACAATAATGACAGATTTAATATACTGCCTAATGCAAATGCCTCTGGGTGCTTTACACAACCAGGAATAGTCAAAAAAATCTATAAAGACACAAAATAATATACAAATTTATATCCTTCATTCATAGATTCTTGTTCATTGATTGGTTAAAAGTGTGTCACGTGATCAAAAATAAACACACTATTCTGTGAGGAAGTGCAAATAAGTTCTATTTACGTCCGTAAATAGTACCTTCAAGCCGTAAATAGTAATTTTGGATATTTACTATTTACGGATAACAACATACCCACGCCGCAGTCCATAAAGCATAACAATAACATTGAACTTGACATTGACTATAAGAGTATTTTGTCACTGCCGAGAAACGAAAACACAAAAATAGCGAAATATAAATCAAGCTGGAGTGGGCTGCTACTGCTGAAGAAGATCACAATTTCAGCTGTTTAATTTGAATTGTTACCAGTTCTAGCGCAGGAATATTTACTGAATTCATACCACAGACCAACACAGTCAGATTCAGAGCGACAGTGACACGGTAAGCTTAAAACAAACACTGACAATGCGAGACCAGTCTCGGACCGCCTAGGCCATGCATGCATGCATGAAGGTAGCTGGCCTAGTACCGTGCGTATGGAGGCCTATCCCGATTGCACGATGGCCCGGGCACGATGGCCTTCGAGTTTACACATGTCATGCATGTAGGCTAAATCTTTTTACATGTAACAACTTGAACAAATAAACACTGACAGTGAGTAAGCTTAAAACCACTAACACATGAACATGACAGTGCGAGTTTTTGAACCGCCTAAACCGGACTGCCGTGCATAGGCCCTACCTAGGCCTATCTTGAAGCATGGTGGAGTTTTCATATAATCTTTTAACCAATCAATGAACAAAAAATCTATGAATGAAGGATATAAAACAAATATATACTGCCTTCATTCGAGGTTCTGTTAAAACTATGGTCCCTCGCTGAGATCAATAGTACTATTTTCCTTGGGCTGCGCCCCTCAGGAAAATAGTACTATTGATTCACTCGGCCCATAGTTTTAACCAGAACTCTAATGGCAGTATATATTTGTATAATATACTGCCATGAGAGGTTCTGGTTAAAACTACGGGCCCGAGGTGAGATCAATAGTACTATTTTCCTGAGTGGCGCAGCCCCGAAGGAAAATAGTATTAATTGATCTCAACGAAGGACCATAGTTTTAATTATATACCTCATATATAGATTCCTGTCATCTGATTGGTTGAAAGTGCAGTCATTGAATTAACTATGCCCGCAAAAAATGAACTATGGACCGGTCCATGGAAATGAACTATGGACCGGTCACGTGCGTCACGATCAAACTGCGCGTTTTTCCCAGCGTAAAATCATATTACGCACGCGTTAATGTTTTCACGCGCTATAAATACGCAGAAATCGCAGATTGTAATCTGTGTGCCGTTCGCATTGAAACTATTAATTTCTCTTCCCAAAATCGATGCTTTTAACCAAACAGATGACAAGAATCTTAAGATTTGGTATATAAAACAAATATTGACTGCTTTTTATTCGGGCATGGTTAAAATTATAGGCCCTTGGTGATCTCAAAACCATGACTATACCCCTCGGCTACGCCTCGGGCCATAATACTGGTTTTGAGATGCCGGAAGGCATGGTCAAAAGTACTATTTACGGCTTGGAGGTACTATTTACGGCTCATCCCGGACATTGAAAATACTATTTACGGCTTAGAGGTAATTACTGATAGGAGTACTGATGGTAGAACTATTTTTGGTCATGTGATCCACTTTTAACCAATCAATGAACAAGAATATATTAATGAAGTATATAACATAAAATATAGGGCCCACTTTACCTTCAGCATTGAGATGCATGACTTCAAATGGACCTAAGAAGGCATAGCGCATACCAAGACCTGCCGTCATCACTTTGTCTACATCCTCTGCTGTCATTACACCACCCTACAAGACAAAACATGTGTCATGTTAGCATCATAGAGATAGGTCACCCTTGCAGAAATTGGCCTCCGCCATGTTTTGCTCATGGAGAAGGACACTGCAATGGCCCAACAAATTTGTGTAAGGTAATGGTGAAAATAAGAGATTTTCTACCTGGACTCAGTTTGGGAAAAAAGTGAGCCCTGGTTCACCTGAATTAAGTTGTAACTGGGACTCTTTTTTACAAAACAGGACTTGCTTCTGTTTTAATAACAGATAGAATTTTAGCATAAGTGGTCTAATAACCAATGGCACAGTTCTTTAGCTTTCATTCCACAACAATAGCTCAAATTCTGACCTCAAATTGCAGATAACCCCATTTTGGTTATCCTATTTTCTGAGTATATACATTCAATGGTAATAGGCTATGGATCCGAACAAAACGTGTAGCTACAGCAGGCAAGTAACGGACCTGAAATAAGACCCATAGCCCTGTTTATTTCCTATCTTGGTGTCAGGCTCCTCATTTAGTTGGAATAATCTGTTATTGTCCAATTTCAAAACTTTGGTCATTATTTCATAGGTTTACAGGCCTTGTCTTAGTTCATTAACTTCAATGGCACTACAGTTTGATCAGCTCGTAATCGGTGGGCCTTATAACATCGCGGATTGATATCAAAATGTTTTATTTTGAGTGTTCTTGTGACATCTGGCCAGAAGCATCAAGAATTATTAATTCAATTCCTATACTATAAAATATAGACCAGACAGGTCACCTAATAGTAATAACACTCTTAACATGGGTTTACTTTTTGGCGTAGAGGTAAAAGCCTAACATTTCCCGCCTATTACAAGTTGATCAAACTATAATGAGGTGACCCCAGCCACAAAATCCAATTCCAAGAGGCCAGAGTTCAATTCCTGAGATTAACTCAACAATATTAAAGATCACAACCATATGCATACGTCAAACAAATATTTTGCAGGTATGTATTTTCACTAAATATCATTGCTACATGTAACTCACAATTAAATATTTTCACAAATATCATTGCTAACTCACACACAACTGCTTGGAGACAAACAATTTGATGACATTTTCTGAGCCCAAATTTCGCACTACTCTTTGATTTGATCGTTGGCATACAGGTACCCGCATTCCCACCCATAATGGTACCCCGGGCACACAATTACCTGATAAGTTACACCCTCAGTTGAACTGCAACCAGAGAAGATATTGTACACTTCCTACAATGCATTTCTCCCATTTCAATTTTCTGTACTGATTTGCTAATCTAGTGCAACATGGGTTGAATTGATAGTGACAAAAAGTACCTCAATGAACAGAGCATATCCAGATCTTACAAAATATGTTCTTGCCTATGTTTAGCCAGTCTATTCTCAACATGAAAACAAAGGGAACCTGTACAAAGTAACATTGGCATGCGCAAAAGGAAGTGGCCAGGGGGGGCACGTGTCCCCCCCCCCCACTTACACACCGAAATCAGACTCCATTCCGGGGAACTGAACAACCTGCCCCCCACAATGGGAGTATCATCTGATGAAATGTTGCAAAGGATTCTGGGAAGGGTATGAAATCTTCTCTGGACTGCAACATTATTTAGAACTTACCGCAACTAATTTATAACACTCGTTGATGATTGAATACTGTATTCTGTTGAGTACAAACCCTGGTAGTTCATTTTTAAGCGTTACAGGAACCTGTCCTATTTCTTGTAATAGCTTCCTTGTCCTCAGGACGATGTCCTCATCTGTCCATGGTGATGGGACAATTTCTACTAGTGGTACATGGTATGGTGGGTTGACCTGCAAGATGGATAAAACGACAATGCTCTTATCAAATCATGTAATTTCAATTTTTTCTTTTAATCTACAAATATACTGTATATCCTTGAATAGTAGTTCCTTTTTGATAAACACCCCCACCATGTTTTCAACCAATATGTTTAAAAAATGCTGATAGTTCCATGCTATCTTGTGTAGTAAGCTTACCAAGGTGCACACATGGTCGATGAAGGCATCTGTAGTTAAATCTGATCGTAAACCCGGAAGTGAACCGGAAGTCATCGTTCCTAAGTTCATAGTTCGTCATTTCAACATGAGCTGAAAGCTAACCTAATAATTTTATTCAGGAATTATCACTCTAAAAATGACCTCTAACAAAAGCCCCCTTTTGGAAAATGCAACGCCCCCGGGCGACTATTCGAAGATATATGGTATGTGTTACCATGGTTACAGATATTTGTATACCCAAAAGAAAAAAATGAAAAAGTTCAACTACCCTAAAAGTTTGTTCCTGTCCAAGCAACTCATTAACAGGCACATATGCTTATACAAATTTTTACGGTATATTATTGATGGTCTCATAAATAATTTACTGACACCTGTTACATAAAGTATCCTTACACTTGGAAAAATAATCACAATTTCAAAACTGAACAATATTGGGGTAAAATTTAATCCTGCACATTATGACACCACATTGAATCCAATGTGACTTCAAGAAGCAAAGTTACAAGCATTTGATTAGACGAAGGTCCAGTTTTAAAAGTGACAAACTGGCCTATTCAAAACTCCACAGACTAGACATCTGGTTTGAGAGTGGTGAATGGCTAATTTATGCGTTTGGCTTTAATTTAAAACAAAAGGAACAAAAGAAAACTGAAACAAAAGAACTGACAAATAAAATGAAAGTTATGAAAAGTACAGAGAAGTAAAAACTGAAATAAAAACTGCTTTAAATAACGCTTCATTGAAGAAACTGTGTTGTCTCTTTGTTGCGCTTGTTGGAATCTTTTTGCGCCTTTTATAGGCCAGTTTGTCACTTTTAAAAGCGGGACCTTCGTCTATTCAATTGCTTGTAACTTCTGGAGGTCACATTGGATTCAATTTGGTGTCATAATGTGCAGGATTAGATAGCACATCTATTAAAAATTTTACCCCAATATTGTTCAGTTTTGAAATTGTGATTATTTTTCCAAGTGTAAGGATACTTTATTGGCGTAGTATATGTAGGGGTGTGTGGGGTGTGTATGCATGCATCAGAAGACTTACTGGGTGTGTTACAATACACTGGTTTCTCCTCTTCAAGCCTTCAGTAAACCTTGATGCGGGTATACATGATGTAGAACTACTAAGCACTGTGTGATCATCAGCAAACTGCTCAATCTGTTTGAATACCTTCTCTTTAAGCGGTAATTTTTCTGGCACACATTCCTGGTAAAGTAAAAGAACAAGGAGATAAATGTTACCAATATACAATATAATGGGCTATTCCATTTAAAATCCACACTACCCCTGTGGAAGATTTAGCTAAAGTCTTCCACAGAGGGAGAATGAGTTTCAAATAGAATAGACAATTGGGTAGCTTCCATTTAAAGGCCCATTCAGTGATTTGCTCATCCGGACAATCGTAAAAATTATAAAATTCAGATTTTGGTACCTTTGTCATTGTCATAGATGTGCTAACATAGCCTGCTGATGAGACCTTTTGGTATATATAGGCCCTATTTACCCCTTTTCTAAGCCAATTTTGGTGTAGCTGCCAGGTCTTTTTTTCAAAATTTTTGGTGATTTTTGGCTAAAATAGCTCAATTTTGTCTTACTTTAGCAAAAATTCAGGAAACTTCCCCGAAATTTAGGGAAAATGTTGTAAAAACTAGGACACTTTGTGACTATTTGCATATCCATGGGTTCAAATTTCTTGCAAAATTGGTATATTGATGGGACAACTTTCAAATTCTCAGCAGCACACCCCTACCCAAACCAACTTGAGTACCCCGGTCATGTGTTCCATAAGAAGTGTATGGACTTCAATTGGAATAGCTCAATATACACCTGAGCTAAGCCTACTTACTATTACATGCTGTGCTCCTGTGACTGTTTCTCCTAAGTCATTACTGCCAGTGATAAGCAACAGCTGTTCTTCAACAGAGAGGTCTCCACGTAGAAGTCCTTGCCGGTAGAGGTCATGAAGCTGTTTCTTGATGTCTTCTATGGCATCTTCAACCTGGATAGTTTGTAATGCAATATGACAGAAAAAATTTGTTTCCTAAATCAATGAACATCACAGATAAGGTGTCTCTTGTGCATACAGTGGAAACTCATTAACACAAAGTGGTCCAGGATGATGAATTTAGTTTGCTTTTATCAGGAGATTGTGTAACACTTTAACAGGTTTGTTTTATGTATAACAGAGGTAGAATTTCCCCACGAATCCATGAATCGATTCACATGTGGATTCATGTAAAGATCGCTACCTCGCAAATCCCCATGTGGATTACTGTGAAAAGATCCGTCCAGCCCTCGAATTAAGGATCTGAAGGGGCACGGCAACTTTTTTAGGGCAAGTTGAAAATTGCCTTAGATTTTCACTAAAAAGGCAAGGCAGCACGGCAGTTTGTAATATTTCAAGAGGGCATCATGGCAACTGTTGAAAATTTGAGAAGGGCACCAAGGCAATTACTCAAAAGCAAAGGAAACACACACAAACATAGATAGATGATTTTATAATGAAAGGGCAGGGCTGGGGTACCGACGGCAACTTCATTAGAGGGCTAAATCCTGGGTAGGTGCATTCAAAAGGTCATTGTGTCATCAGTTCTGCATCGATTTGGACAAAAATGGACATAATTTTGGTAGGTTTTGATTTACGACTCAATCTTAGAATAGCTCTTGATATTTTGAGAATATATCTCAAAACTTGGAGTGACTTTTGATATTGAAGCCTATGGCTAGCATGCAGAGCATTAGAGAGCATTAGTACCTTACCTGCTTGAATTCAATATCATAAAGCGAAACCGTATACCCAGCACTTGCAAATATCATTGCCCAGCTTCTCCCTATCAAACCACTGCAAAAGAACAATAGTATTTCATACATGATTAAAACAAAGCAAATATTTGAGTGGATATTAGACAAGATATTATCACAGCATCACCATTCTCTTGGTTGGGCTGACGTCACAAAGGGGAAATAGCCTTGTAAAACCAGTGTGCGCATGTGAAGTTCCCCTATCTCAAGCTGGTTGCTATGCGCGCTAGTGCAAAGGGGACGAAGGGGACAATGTTCCCAGATGTCCGACCGAGTGAATCTGCTGAAGATGCTAGTCGAACTAGTGAATACGTTCCAGGCGAGCAAAAAATAGTGTAGTGTTGAAGTTAAACTCTTCCATTATTAAAGCAAATATTGAACTGACGTTAAAATCCTTGAATGCAGATTCATGTACCCCCGTATTATAGATCTTTGTTATGTTACCGTACTTGTAAGGATACCTTCACATCCTTAATTTCTTCCATAAATAGTACAGGTTAGATGCAAAATAATTGTAATCCCAATACTCCGAAATAACTCCATATGAACCTGTTAAGTTAATTATCATCCCTTCAATTTCCTCACATCACACACACCCCACTGACCATCAAGGGTAGCGCTAGGCTGCTTTTTGGGGTCCCGGACTCACCAAAATACAGTTAGGACCCCTTATTTTAAAATTTTCTGCGAGTTCAGGGGTCCCTGCAGACCTCCAGCTTTTCAATCTAGTACTACCGCAGACATACTGTTTATGCTGCATTTGTGCATCTCTGACTCGCCAAACTCTACTACGGACCCCCTACTTTCAGATTTTCTGCAAGTTCGGGGGTCCCTGCGGACTCTGGAATACGGTACTTTGTTCTAGCGCGACCCCTGCTGACCATCTCACCAAAAAACTTGAGATGGTACAGCGACATGCAACAAGATTCACATTAAACAAATATTGTCGCACCAACAGCGTAACTGGAATGCTCAAAACTCTATCATGGCCTACTCCGGCAGAAAGACGGAATGCAAGACTCTCAATGTTTTAAAAAATTTATCACAACCATGTTGCTGTTAAACCCAGTCAGTTTATCACATCCAAAAATCTCACCACACCAACGCGCTCTGAAAACACACTCCCCTACCACATACCACACTCCCGTACTGATTATCACTGAACCAGCTTCTTTTTCCCCACACTATCCGGGAGTGGAATCTTCTACCTGAAACAGTCCTCAAAGCACCATCTCCAGCAGCATTTAAAGAAGCCCTAATCAATTTAGACTAATTAGCCTGCCACACACTCCGTGTCTGAGCCTTCATCAATGAAGTTGACACCAATTCGGAAGAAGAAGGACATCATCAAACTCATTATTCGATATTCACACACACTCCCACTCACACCAAACTCAAAAGCCATAACAACAAATATCAAAATCCAAATATAAATCAATGATCAAAAGCATTAAAAGAAAAATATACTAGCAATTTCATTCATGAAAGAAATTGCACTTTGAGCGTACCTTTCTTTTAGTGTGCATGTTTTAGGCACAGTAAATTGATGTGTTGGCATCACGTAGAGTCTTCTGACTTGCTCAGATCTTAACTTTGGCAACCAATTGACTTATAAAAGAGTTGGCAAAATCCAAACAGATTTTGTCACAACATAATCGGAGCTCAGAAATATCATGTGTGATAAGTGCTTCAAACTGAAATGACAAATTTACAATATCCAAACAGGAACTTCCTTCCCTGTTTCTTGTTTTAAAAGCATTCACTTTTGGAGCAACAAATCCATTTTGTGTAAGCTAATCCTAACTAGAGACTGACCGATGAGATCGGTAGCTTCCAAATCGGACCGATTATTAGCTTATCCTTAGTTATCGGTAATGATCGGCATCGGCCGATTTTTCCTTCATCCGCCGATGTAATGCACCGATCACCCAATATCATGAAAGTCATTGTTGAAGCTTAACAAGTATTCATTTATTGGTATTTATTTCTTTGAATTAGACTAGTTAAATCAAGCGAAATTTAGCAAAAGAACAGGTTTTGTAGGCGATAAACCTATAATCATACCGTGATTCAGGCACACAGCTGAGATAATCAGGTAATTCCCCGCATGCACATGTATGTACGTCGTACGCCGTACGGCCAACAGATGAACATGTACAATTGTAGTTCTTACTTCCGGGTTAAACATGTGCATGTCAGATTGGAAAGAGCTACGGGCAGTGTGCAAAACTCAATACTGACTTGAACGTCAACACAATATTAAAATGGGGCGATCGAATGATTCGACGTCGACGGACTCGGATATCAGGGGGAAAAGGTAAATTGAACTTAGAATAATCATGGTTAAATTAAGTATTGTAAATGAGCACGGGAGTGTATTTTTGTGCTTGCAGAGCATACATAATTATGGCAATACTTTGCGTACAAGTACCCTTTCAACATACGGGTGAAATTTACTCATGGCGATGTCAGCCATTGTTTACAATTGGGGAATTGGTAATTGGTGATCGAATCGGCAGATCAAAGAGGGAATTGATCAGCCAATCGGCCGATAATCCTAACCCTAATTAATCCTAATCATAGCCCTAATCATAACCCTATAAATCATAACCCGAATCCTAACCTTAAACTAACTCTAAACCTTAACCCTAATTTTGTGTAAAATAACATGGGAATAACCAACACATCTGACTGAATACATAAGAAGCATAATGTACAAGAAGCCCAACATTTTATGGCAAAACATAACTCATGATGTTCAAAGATAATCCATATTTATGGGATACCTACATTGTAGTATCCCGGGGACGGAGGTTCTTGCCTAATTTGCATGGCCCGTTGAGCGTTTTTGGGTGGGGGGGGGACAAAGGTAGATTGATTTCCTTGTCCTATGTTTTAATCAAACTGTGTGCCTAATTATTCAATTTAAGTAAACCTACTTCACACAAAACAAACTAATTTGCATTATTCGAATATATTTAAATATAATAAGAATATGCATAAATTTGCGTCAGGCCATCTTAATTAAATCCTGTGTCTCAAAGCTGCCGCGAGTGTTAGTAAAATCTTGCGCATAGTCGTCTTTGAAAATCAAGAAATTCAATACAAACATACGTTTATCTTAGTATTAAATAGTAAAATAAAATAAAAGATTATATAATGTACAGTACACTAGTCTATTACTTATACTGTTCTCAGAAAAACGGGTTTTCTACCTACATGTATATGGGGCTCTAGCTGAAATACAGCAAGATAATGTGAGATAGTAAATGTAATTTTAGTATCTCAAGCTAAATATATGTCCAGTTGTAGTCTAATTCTACCTAAAAGCGGGCAGCCTTATTTCTATAGATCTGCTGCGCATTCAAATTGCATTGTATTGCATCGTAATTTCATTTGTGTCCATGCTAATTATGTTTACACAACATGAACTCACATGTTTTCAAGCAAATTCGCTGATTAATAGCTGATCAAAAGCGATCGGAATGTTACAAAAGTAGGCCTACAGATCGCATTCAGCTTACTTCATATGAGATGATCTTTGGAAAAATACGGCATAATTTGTCATGGTGCTTGTGGAATGCCATGTAGTAAAATACTAAAACGTTGCGACAAGTCATGATTGACAACTAAAAATTGGCATGTCGTCGTATCCTCCGCTGTCAGTTTCTTATCCACTCACTATCCTCACAAAAGCTTTAAGCCTTTGTGTTGATTACGTAATGTGTGGAGGCAAATTGCAATAATAAGTACAATGAATAAATCAGTAGGGCGGGTTCCGGTAGATGTTCGCTTTTCGTATCTCTTTCCTTGTTGGAAAGGTATAACGTTGAGGAGATAGGAACATGTACCGAAAATCCGGGACCTACTCTGCCATGTTTGGCTGAGTAACGGTAGGGCCTACATGAACATGGTCTTATGTGCCTAGATGTGAATTAGTCATTGTGTAAAGCTGTGTTTATACCCATGGGTTACTCATCATCAGACTGAATCATTGTTGTTAACTGCACAAGTTATGTGTGCAATTTTAGAGAACGTTGACCGACACAGAGGGTGTCAATATACATTTGTAGGCCTACCATGCTACGTGTCGCTTTTGAAAAACAGCGAATCATGCGCATGCTCAGCAGGCAAATACGATGGCGATTTAGTACACTGATCATGCGTGCGATTCAGGTTTCTGCAAAAGCGATTGAGTATAAATGCATCTTTAGAAATGACCAACGATTGTGTGTTCTCAAGTGGGTTTTATTATTTATGTGACCTGACACACATTTGTATTGGTTCGATCAATTGAAATGCTTTAATTTTTTGTACTGGATCGTTCAAGCATGCCCAACAAATTTTTCAATGTAAGTGCCTCTGGCCCTAGTGGAAGTAAAAACGGATACTATGGCCAGAGTTCTACTAGGCTAGGCTACTAGGACCAGGTTCGCGGCGGGGCGGGTTTCTTCTTTGTCTTATGACGGTACTTACGTAATATTGTTCTCCAAAAAACCCGGGTTCTCTACCTATATGGCGCTCAAGCTGAAATACAGCAAGATAATGTAAGATAGTAAATGTAAACCTGTATTTTAGCTAGAGTATCTCGAGCTTTATGTCTGGCACTAGAACTTTGACATGTTTGAAGAAGACCAGTGTGAGACTGCTGAATTCGGCAGCTTCAAAAATGTATACAACATGCACCCAATACCTTCCAACAATTCCGATTTTCCTAGATCCAGACAAGGCTTCTTCTTCTTCTTCATAACCTGCTGAATTTCCGTCGTTTTCTACATTGTCTTCTTCCTCTGCAGCGTCTCTAGCCCCCGTTTCCAGCTCCTTTTCTTCGTTTTCAATGTCTTGTTGTTCTTCAGTGGTCGCCATTTTTGCTGCAGTCGACGCTAGGATAAGTTTTTGGTCAATAAACATCTACGCGTGATCAGGTTTGTGCGTGTATAAACGTGAGGTTTTATTAACTTAGGCTAAAATTGCGCTTGGGCTCTCGAAACAACTTGACCCAAAACTATCTCGGCCCAAACAAATTCGGCCCAACACCGGCGACTCGATCCAAAACCAAATCGGCCAATTTTTGCTTTATATCGCTCTGTTGACTGTTGCTGAACATCGGAAAAAGCGACTTTAAACAATTCATTTTCTTCTGAAGGGGGTGGCGGGGAAGGTGTCCCAAATATACGGGGGGTCGTACCGTAAAATGGGGTAACTTTGGGCACTTTTCAGATAAACCACTGCTTCCAAACAAAACCAATTGTATTTCGAATTATCTCTTTTTATGACATTAGGGTTCCTTCTACACATTGAAGTTGAAAAAGAGTTTTAATAATTTTGTAAGGGTGCCCTAGGGGTTAAAAATAGCCTGACCAAAGTTACCCCGCATTTGGCGCAACTTTGGCCAGAGTATTACATTCCATGAAGAAAAAAATTTGGGCTCTACAAAATTAATCAAGCACACATATCCTTGCTCACAAATATCGATTTTTATTTTTTTTTTAAAAAAAAAAAAAATGCTCATTTTTGGTCCAAAATCCTGATTTTTTCAGAAATTTCGAGGAAATTGGACATGAGCGATTATTATTTCTTTCAAACATATTTCTTAACCAATTGACACCAAATAATTATGACTAAAATGACTAATTGCTGTACGAAAATATGACCATTTAAAAAAATATATTTGACCGACCAAAGTTAGGCCTACCCCGCTGACCTAAGTTACCCCATTTTACGGTACATTTTTGCAAAAAAAATTGGGGTTCATAAAATTTTTCATGACCAAAATGTCACAACATGATTATTCCTTATTACACGCCTAATCCCCCAAAAAAAATTCCTGGCGCCGCCACTTTCTTTCTTTCTTTCTTTCTTTCTTGTGGAAATTCCTCCTCTTGTGTAGGAGCACCTCCGTAATCACGGAGTAAAGTTTAGTTTGGGAGTTCACAAAAACACTCTCCCGACAACATCAAAGTTTCAATCACAAGTATAATGACACTGTAGTCACAAATTTACAATAATTATATCCACAAATATATATACAAAAGTCAAAGTTCTTCTTCTTGGCGGCGACAAACAAGTGCGATTTTCAGCAAACACGGCAAAACCGTCGGAGCAAAACATGCAGTTAATCTTGGTCAGGGGAGTGTTACAATATATTCATTCAAGCAACCAGGGCATTCTCTCATTCCATTAGGGAGCACCTCCATAATTGCTCTACCTCCAACACTAAAGCAACTGGGGCAGTATTCAGCATTGGATACCAAACTATCAACATCACTTTCTTCAGAATCAGTCTCAGAGTCAGACGAGGGTTGATTAACTTGTAAGAATGTCACAGACTTAGTTCCAGGAGGAGTTGGCAGAGACAGAGTAGCCAGAGACTCGGACTCGGGTTTCGCTGATTAAGTATTCTTCTGGGAGTGGGATGACTGGGAGAGGTACGTCGTCAGGTTCAAGTTCAAGTTTTACGTTCAAGTTCGGATGATCAGGCTGGCGGGCAGTGATTTTCAGGTACTGCCTTAACAAAGTTTGTTCAAGTTCACGGGCAGCACGACCAAGTTCAGGTCCAAACGTGGAAGTCGGGGACGAAAACGCTACCAAAGCCTGAGGCTGGGGGACAAGGTATTGTGTTCTCAAACTGTACAGACGGAGTTTCCTGCCTGTTCTCAGAAACCCCGGGAAGTTTCACCAACGGGGTTTGTACCACACCACCAACGTTAAATTGAGCCGGTACACACGATGAGGAAAGTGGAATTTTTTCAGTAAAGTTTTTCCTAGCTTTCCACTGTTCAAACCTCTTCCGATCTCTTTTCTTTGTAGATGGCGATTTTTTCTTCATTCTTAGCTTATTCCCAGTGACATCCGAGGAGTTCAATGGAGTAGGCGTGGCAGTTTCCTCACCTGTTGTACTCAGTTGAACTGACGGTTTTTGCCGCGGGTCCTCACACGTGACTGTGGTAACGCGAATATTCAAATCCGGTTTCACTGGTGTTTTCCAAACTATATCCAAGAAAATTTTATTCTTGGTCTGTTTTACCGACCACACCGGTTCCACATTTGAAACATTCAACGCCTGCAACACCTGGTTTAATCTTCCAAGTCCTGAGAAAACTGCTGAATCCATGTTTTCTCAGATGTTTTGGACGAGGAGAAAATTCCGGCACGTCCTACACAGTCGGCCATCTCATCATCTGTGGAGGTGGGTACTGGCCCTAGGGGGCATGGGGGTAGTAACATATCAATTTGTAAGCGCTTTTTTTTGAAGTCATAGTGCATTGAATTTACAACCATGACAAAACAGTCAAAAATAGTAACCTTTTGCACAAGATGTGCAATTTAAAGAGAATTGACCATTGTTCATTCTAGTGACTCTAGTATACCGTGTGTCGAAAGTCCGTTCCGCCTATTCTGACTTCCCCTGGAGCATAACCTCAATATGGAAGTACCCCCTCTGTTTATTTGCCTTTAGGCTACTAGCTACAATGAACCTTAAGGCTCATTAACTGCAGCGAAAAAAATATGTCAGCCGTTGTTCTAGAATTTTAGAGCTAATTTTGTATGTTATAGCAGATTTAAAGGTCTGCAAACCTTGATTTTCAATGGAAAAACATGCAACAATAACAGATGTTTGCAGACTTTCGGAGGTTATCGATCATAAAAAGACAACAACTTCAAATAAATATTGCTAAGTGACATTTATATTAATCCCAAACAATAACCAGTAACAAAATATCAAATTAATTGTGTAGGCCTAAGTTTAATTTAAAGCATGTTAAAATGGTTTTCCTATGGGGGAGGAACAGACTTATGACACACCGTATACATGTATATGACAATATAAGTGTGGCATAACATTTGACAAATATTGTAAGGAACACTTGAGGTTTTGATTTTTGTGCCGCCCTCTACGGAGGCGCGCCACAATATAGGCATGACTTTGTGAAAAGTTTCTAATTTCACTCTTGCTAGATTGACTTCGCAATTTTTTTGCTAAAATTATGCCCAGCTCAGAAATAAAACCACAATTTGCTTGGATTTTATTTTATTATTGTTTTCTGATATGCACGGGATAAAATGGTGAGCGTATATTCTTTGTTTAAAATACAAAATTAGGATTTATAACAACACCAAATAAATCCTGACCTTTGTATGCGTTCAACCAGTTTACCGTGTGCCTTAGAACCCGATAGACGGTGACATTTGACCATACACTAGGATCCACAACATGCTCATCTATCATGGGAACAGTTCTTAAACCCTAATACATTTGTACATTCATCCTTTGTACACAAACTCATACTCTGCAACTTGAGGTCAAATTTTGCACTATGATTATGTAATTGAGGTTATTGGACTATGCCATTGGGATGAGACTCTTGTGGTCCATAGTGATAAGATCAATTAACGAGGCCTCTTAAACTGATGGCTTTTGTTTGCTAATTACCATAGAATCTAGCTACTACCTTCATGATTGGATTAAGTAAATAACTAAATCCTGTTATCTACCCAGCAATGTTTGCTTATCTTAATAATTGTAACAAACTGTAATGTACTAAATAAGACAGAAAAGGCAAACAGACAGAAATTTAGAGTTTTAAATTAGAGAGTTGACAGGAAGTTGTAAGAGTTAAATTGTTATGGATATGATTGGTGTAAGCACGAAAATGTTGAATGTCAGATCAAAGTCATCCGAGGTGAATTAAGTAATGTCAATCACAAATTGTTACAGGTCATTTGAGGTGGACTAAGTTTATATTTGGATTGTCAGAACACCTTCCCCAATCAAACACATTTCTCTTGCATTTGATCATCTTCTACTCTTCCCTAGAAAAATCATTATAATACCAAATCTACACACCATGGAATTCACCATATCACGTCCAAGTTCACATTGGGCGCCACATTCCTTTTTTAAAGGAATTTTTATTAAACCTAAAATGTGCTTAGGTAGTTTTCAACAGATTTACCACATTCGCCTTGCTATAACATTGAATTGTGTTATCTGTTGACCTAGTGACTAAAACTAGGGGGAAGTGTTGGCTTTCGTTTGAAAATTCTGATTGGATGAAAGGAACACTTGAGGTTTCGACAAAACCAATCAAAGAGGCCCATTTTTTAACTAGAAGCTGTAGATAATGGCCGGTGGATGTGCCCCCCAGTTTTTGTATAGAAACCTTACCATAATGGTGATGGCGATGCATGCAGAACGTGTATGGCCGGTGGATGTGCCCCCCGAGAAGTGAGAAACTTAATTGAAGCATGGTGGACCATTTCGGTATGCATGGGGCACGCTTTTAACTGAGCGATTCGTGGACCCGGCGGTGCCGGCCTGACTGAGTGACGTGACCTGAGGAACTCGGGCCGACGGATGTTGAACATATTGTAGCCGCTTGATTGGACACCAATGATTACCACTACCAGTAGGCCTACAGTGCATGTACCGGTATAATGCCTAAATTAATTATTTAAAAAAAATCATGGGATGGGTGACCGTAACGACGCGACGGTGCTACAAATTTTCATTGGGGAGGAGATGCAAAGCCCAAGATCTCCACGGTCGTGCCCCCCGGGTAGGGGGGTCAAGCGCCGCACACCCCTACCAAAATTTAAGTTGAGTGCCCCCGGGGTAAAGCCTACTGTAACGGTACATGACTTTATGCTTTTTTTCCACAAAAAAGCACAAATATTTTCCCAATTGTGAGCTAATTGTGAGCTAGGCTCCGCTGAAATAGCCTATATACCAAAATCTCTGAAAGGTAGGGCCTAAGCCTATAGGCCCCTAGGCCTAAACCCGTTAACCCCGGTGGCTATGATCCCCATATGCTTATCGCCCTATAGGCCTACCGAGGCTTCCCCTGGCACCTTCACGGTCTCAAAATCAACAAAATAGCTAAATTAAAAATTTGCAGTTTTTTTTAACATGTTATTGTTAAACTTTTATGGCCTGAGACGAAAATACCTATTTTCGTCTCAGCTTTTTACTAGCTGACACCATGGAAGTATCCCGGGCAGTATCTAGGCCTAGGCCTACTTCTCGAAGCTGCATGGGATGAGACTAGCTGTTAGCTCAGCAGTCAGCAGTGGCGGCACCAAGAATTTGGGGTGTTGGGGGGGGGGGCATTGAGTGGAAAAGTGAATTTGCGGGGAAATAATCGAAATTGCCGCAAAAAGTGGAATTTTTGGCTTAAAATGTGTGTGTGTGCAAACTGGGGGGGAGAATATGGAGGGGAAATTGCCCCATTCCCCTCCTGATTGTCTTCATGAGCTCAAAAAGAACCCATTTGAGACATGCTGTTATTTCAGTCATTAACTTAGAAATTCAATGATTTCTTTGTTAAATCAAATTTTTAAGTCACAAAGCTTCAGGTTTTTTGTTTGTTTGTTTGTTGTTGTTTTGTTTATTTGCATGGGTTGTGTAAATTGCACGTACATGCACTGTATTAATGCACATTGCACCTCAGCTTTCTGTGCACCAGCTGGTGCTGCAGAAAAATTTTCATCCGGGTGCGTGTCACGTGACCATATTCACAATCCAAGATGGCGACCATCATTGGACTATGATGAGAACCTGTTCCGTCAAAAAGCCTCGAAATATCACGAAATTGATAGCTCAGAAATAATCTAACAGCTGAAATACGTTGAACATTGTCTTAGGTTTATATTGAATCGTAAAAGATGGACGGATCATTTATGACAGCGGTAGAACAGCAGCATTATTCGGAGCTGTTCAGCAAGAGCGATGTTGACAACACGGGTAAAGTGGCCACTTCGCATGTCAGGAACCTGTTTTTGTCTTCACAGTTACCGATGGAAACCCTACAGCAGGTAGGGACTAGGCTTGTTGATTTCTCTTAGATTTGAAAATGATTATCAGATTGCATGTGTTTGAGTAGCGTAGATATTAATGATTTGTCGTATGCATGTGTAACATAGTAAAAACATGAAAACTTCAAGTACCGGTACCGTAAAATGTAAATAAATAACACTCACAAACATGACAAACATGCAAAATTCATCATATTCATAATACCATTTTTATATTGATTCATTCCATGATTCTCTCGGTCGTTGATCAAGAAATCTATCTACTATCCACGATGACACGATAGTATATCCGGTTCCATACAGCAATACGCAGTATTGCTGTCTGGTAAGCAGGTACGAATTGAGACGTCGTGAATTGAGACGCCGGAGCCGGTCAAACACAGAGGACTAGCCTACATCCCGTATCCTACTATCACTCAAACAAGCAAATCTCTTCACGAATTCACTCACCTTGCGATCCTACATCATCAGTTGAAACAAACATCTAAGTTTCCAAAACAACTTTGTCATTCCTCAAAACTACAAGTAACTTCATTAATAAAAAATTGAAATCATACTATTACCCGTTATTGAAAATTTTGTTCGATTTATGTCAACCAAAAGAACGCACGAGTCGAGTTCAGTTTACCAAAATGGTAGCTCCTGCCTCCTGGTCACCTCAGATATGACGCCAGTATCAAGCTGCTTATTAAACGGTGGATCGGATTGGTTGAAATCAACGCCACGCTTTTTGACCTTACAGGGGTCAGAGATATGCATATTCATGTATGAAAACAGCGATGCGGATATAGTATCATCACCGAACTGAGATTTTGCGACATTTTCGATGTTTGTACCGGGAATTTCAGACACGGAGACTCATGGAGATTTCAAAAATTCGCCCAAAGGTAACCAAAGGGTTGGGGATCGATTTTTAACTATCACTAAATGTTTCGGAATTGAGGTCGGCTAAAAAGTAGACAGTTTCGGGGACTGTAATTGGTGTAGATGTCACATTTTGAACAGTGAGCGATAAGTGACCAATTTGATGCTCAGCGCAAGTGACTATCTTTACTCAGGGTAACACGATAGTTACTGTGTTGATAGAAGATAGACATAGAGTAGGTATGCCAGGTGAATTCAAATTTGCCATCAAACTGCATCATTTTATATATCAAATTAAAGCCCTTGAGTAAAGAAAGCCAACACTGAAAACCTTTTTGTCATAGCACTTTCCGTAGCAAAGTTACATCTTGTCAAAGATTGACTTTCATCAAAAAGATTCTCCTAGCAAAATTCCCCAAAACAGCATTACGGGGTGTTTCTATATTAGTCTCATGACGATAGCACCTTTTTTAATGGAACTGCTATCAAAATCTCTCTGAAATTCCATGTGCGTAGTCTCTCATCACCAAAAAAATCATATATTTGGGTCAAGTGAAGTATAGACAACATATTTATGAAGGTTTCCTTCTTAAAAAGCTTCTTTTTAATTTCAATGTAAATTTGTATTGCCGGTTTAGGCCATTTTGTCTGGCATACTCGGCAGTGAGGTTTGACTCCCACCTTTTTATTTTACCCCCACCCTTTTTATTGAGGCACCCTTTGTACTGAAAATTCCTGACCCCCACGCTTTTTACTGAGGCACCCTTTATACTGAAAATTCTTGACCACCACAAGTTTTTGCTTTTTCCGCTATTTGTAAACTGACAAAGTC
>NC_092646.1:49886365-49906782 GCF_039555335.1 Amphiura filiformis | reverse complement strand
ATTGTTTACAATTGGGGAATTGGTAATTGGTGATCGAATCGGCAGATCAAAGAGGGAATTGATCAGCCAATCGGCCGATAATCCTAACCCTAATTAATCCTAATCATAGCCCTAATCATAACCCTATAAATCATAACCCGAATCCTAACCTTAAACTAACTCTAAACCTTAACCCCTAATTTTGTGTAAAATAACATGGGAATAACCAACACATCTGACTGAATACATAAGAAGCATAATGTACAAGAAGCCCAACATTTTATGGCAAAACATAACTCATGATGTTCAAAGATAATCCATATTTATGGGATACCTACATTGTAGTATCCCGGGGACGGAGGTTCTTGCCTAATTTGCATGGCCCGTTGAGCGTTTTTGGGTGGGGGGGGGACAAAGGTAGATTGATTTCCTTGTCCTATGTTTTAATCAAACTGTGTGCCTAATTATTCAATTTAAGTAAACCTACTTCACACAAAACAAACTAATTTGCATTATTCTAATATATTTAAATATAATAAGAATATGCATAAATTTGCGTCAGGCCATCTTAATTAAATCCTGTGTCTCAAAGCTGCCGCGAGTGTTAGTAAAATCTTGCGCATAGTCGTCTTTGAAAATCAAGAAATTCAATACAAACATACGTTTATCTTAGTATTAAATAGTAAAATAAAATAAAAGATTATATAATGTACAGTACACTAGTCTATTACTTATACTGTTCTCAGAAAAACGGGTTTTCTACCTACATGTATATGGGGCTCTAGCTGAAATACAGCAAGATAATGTGAGATAGTAAATGTAATTTTTAGTATCTCAAGCTAAATATATGTCCAGTTGTAGTCTAATTCTACCTAAAAGCGGGCAGCCTTATTTCTATAGATCTGCTGCGCATTCAAATTGCATTGTATTGCATCGTAATTTCATTTGTGTCCATGCTAATTATGTTTACACAACATGAACTCACATGTTTTCAAGCAAATTCGCCGATAATAGCTGATCAAAAGCGATCGGAATGTTACAAAAGTAGGCCTACAGATCGCATTCAGCTTACTTCATATGAGATGATCTTTGGAAAAATACGCATAATTTGTCATGGTGCTTGTGGAATGCCATGTAGTAAAATACTAAAACGTTGCGACAAGTCATGATTGACAACTAAAAATTGGCATGTCGTCGTATCCTCCGCTGTCAGTTTCTTATCCACTCACTATCCTCACAAAAGCTTTAAGCCTTTGTGTTGATTACGTAATGTGGAGGCAAATTGCAATAATAAGTACAATGAATAAATCAGTAGGGCGGGTTCGGTAGATGTTCGCTTTTCAGTATCTCTTTCCTTGTTGGAAAGGTATAACGTTGAGGAGATAGGAACATGTACCGAAAATCCGGGACCTACTCTGCCATGTTTGGCTGAGTAACGGTAGGGCCTACATGAACATGGTCTTATGTGCCTAGATGTGAATTAGTCATTGTGTAAAGCTGTGTTTATACCCATGGGTTACTCATCATCAGACTGAATCATTGTTGTTAACTGCACAAGTTATGTGTGCAATTTTAGAGAACGTTGACCGACAGAGGGTGTCAATATACATTTGTAGGCCTACCATGCTACGTGTCGCTTTTGAAAAACAGCGAATCATGCGCATGCTCAGCAGGCAAATACGATGGCGATTTAGTACACTGATCATGCGTATGATTCAGGTTTCTGCAAAAGCGATTGAGTATAAATGCATCTTTAGAAATGACCAACGATTGTGTGTTCTCAAGTGGGTTTTATTATTTATGTGACCTGACACACATTTGTATTGGTTCGATCAATTGAAATGCTTTAATTTTTTGTACTGGATCGCTCAAGCATGCCCAACAAATTTTTCAATGTAAGTGCCTCTGGCCCTAGTGGAAGTAAAAACGGATACTATGGGCAGAGTTCTACTAGGCTAGGCTACTAGGACCAGGTTCGGCAGGCGGGTTTCTTCTTTGTCTTATGACGGTATTTTACGTAATATTGTTCTCCAAAAACCCGGTTCTCTACCTATATGGCGCTCAAGCTGAAATACAGCAAGATAATGTAAGATAGTAAATGTAAACCTGTATTTTAGCTAGAGTATCTCGAGCTTTATGTCTGGCACTAGAACTTTGACATGTTTGAAGAAGACCAGTGTGAGACTGCTGAATTCGGCAGCTTCAAAAATGTATACAACATGCACCCAATACCTTCCAACAATTCCGATTTTCCTAGATCCAGACAAGGCTTCTTCTTCTTCTTCATAACCTGCTGAATTTCCGTCGTTTTCTACATTGTCTTCTTCCTCTGCAGCGTCTCTAGCCCCCGTTTCCAGCTCCTTTTCTTCGTTTTCAATGTCTTGTTGTTCTTCAGTGGTCGCCATTTTTGCTGCAGTCGACGCTAGGATAAGTTTTTTGGTCAATAAACATCTACGCGTGATCAGGTTTGTGCGTGTATAAACGTGAGGTTTTATTAACTTAGGCTAAAATTGCGCTTGGGCTCTCGAAACAACTTGACCCAAAACTATCTCGGCCCAAACAAATTCGGCCCAACACCGGCGACTCGATCCAAAACCAAATCGGCCAATTTTTGCTTTATATCGCTCTGTTGACTGTTGCTGAACATCGGAAAAAGCGACTTTAAACAATTCATTTTCTTCTGAAGGGGGGTGGCGGGGGAAGGGTGTCCCAAATATACGGGGGGGGGGGTCGTACCGTAAAATGGGGTAACTTTGGGCACTTTTCAGATAAACCACTGCTTCCAAACAAAACCAATTGTATTTCGAATTATCTCTTTTTTTATGACATTAGGGCACCCTTCTACACATTGAAGTTGAAAAAGAGTTTTTAATAATTTTGTAAGGGTGCCCTAGGGGTTAAAAATAGCCTGACCAAAGTTACCCCGCATTTGGGGCAACTTTGGCCAGAGTATTACATTCCATGAAGAAAAAAATTTGGGCTCTACAAAATTAATCAAGCACACATATCCTTGCTCACAAATATCGATTTTATTTTTTCTGAAAAAATGTAAAAAATGCTCATTTTGGTCCAAAATCCTGATTTTTTTCAGAAATTTCGAGGAAATTGGACATGAGCGATTATTATTTCTTTCAAACATATTTCTTAACCAATTGACACCAAATAATTATGACTAAAATGACTAATTGCTGTACGAAAATATGACCATTTAAAAAATATATTTGACTGACCAAAGTTAGGCCTACCCTGCTGACCTAAGTTACCCCATTTTACGGTACATTTTGGAAAGAAAATTGGGGTTCATAAAATTTTTCATGACCAAAATGTCACAACATGATTATTCCTTATTACACGCCTAATCCCCCCAAAAAAATTCCTGGCGCCGCCACTTTCTTTCTTTCTTTCTTTCTTTCTTGTGGAAATTCCTCCTCTTGTGTAGGAGCACCTCCGTAATCACGGAGTAAAGTTTAGTTTGGGAGTTCACAAAACACTCTCCCGACAACATCAAAGTTTCAATCACAAGTATAATGACACTGTAGTCACAAATTTACAATAATTATATCCACAAATATATATACAAAAGTCAAAGTTCTTCTTCTTGGCGGCGACAAACAAGTGCGATTTTCAGCAAACACGGCAAAACCGTCGGAGCAAAACATGCAGTTAATCTTGGTCAGGGAGTGTTACAATATATTCATTCAAGCAACCAGGGCATTCTCTCATTCCATTAGGGAGCACCTCCATAATTGCTCTACCTCCAACACTAAAGCAACTGGGGCAGTATTCAGCATTGGATACCAAACTATCAACATCACTTTCTTCAGAATCAGTCTCAGAGTCAGACGAGGGTTGATTAACTTGTAAGAATGTCACAGACTTAGTTCCAGGAGGAGTTGGCAGAGACAGAGTAGCCAGAGACTCGGACTCGGGTTTCGCCGATTAAGTATTCTTCTGGGAGTGGGATGACTGGGAGAGGTACGTCGTCAGGTTCAAGTTCAAGTTTTACGTTCAAGTTCGGATGATCAGGCTGGCGGGCAGTGATTTTCAGGTACTGCCTTAACAAAGTTTGTTCAAGTTCACGGGCAGCACGACCAAGTTCAGGTTCAAACGTGGAAGTCGGGGACGAAAACGCTACCAAAGCCTGAGGCTGGGGGACAAGGTATTGTGTTCTCAAACTGTACAGACGGAGTTTCCTGCCTGTTCTCAGAAACCCCGGGAAGTTTCACCAACGGGGTTTGTACCACACCACCAACGTTAAATTGAGCCGGTACACACGATGAGGAAAGTGGAATTTTTTCAGTAAAGTTTTTCCTAGCTTTCCACTGTTCAAACCTCTTCCGATCTCTTTTCTTTGTAGATGGCGATTTTTTCTTCATTCTTAGCTTATTCCCAGTGACATCCGAGGAGTTCAATGGAGTAGGCGTGGCAGTTTCCTCACCTGTTGTACTCAGTTGAACTGACGGTTTTTGCCGCGGGTCCTCACACGTGACTGTGGTAACGCGACTATTGAAATCCGGTTTCACTGGTGTTTTCCAAACTATATCCAAGAAAATTTTATTCTTGGTCTGTTTTACCGACCACACCGGTTCCACATTTGAAACATTCAACGCCTGCAACACCTGGTTTAATCTTCCAAGTCCTGAGAAAACTGCTGAATCCATGTTTTCTCAGATGTTTTGGACGAGGAGAAAATTCCGGCACGTCCTACACAGTCGGCCATCTCATCATCTGTGGAGGTGGGTACTGGCCCTAGGGGGCATGGGGGTAGTAACATATCAATTTGTAAGCGCTTTTTTTGAAGTCATAGTGCATTGAATTTACAACCATGACAAAACAGTCAAAAATAGTAACCTTTTGCACAAGATGTGCAATTTAAAAGAGAATTGACCATTGTTCATTCTAGTGACTCTAGTATACCGTGTGTCGAAAGTCCGTTCCGCCTATTCTGACTTCCCCTGGAGCATAACCTCAATATGGAAGTACCCCCTCTGTTTATTTGCCTTTAGGCTACTAGCTACAATGAACCTTAAGGCTCATTAACTGCAGCGAAAAAAATATGTCAGCCGTTGTTCTAGAATTTTAGAGCTAATTTTGTATGTTATAGCAGATTTAAAGGTCTGCAAACCTTGATTTTCAATGGAAAAACATGCAACAATAACAGATGTTTGCAGACTTTCGGAGGTTATCGATCATAAAAAGACAACAACTTCAAATAAATATTGCTAAGTGACATTTATATTAATCCCAAACAATAACCAGTAACAAAATATCAAATTAATTGTGTAGGCCTAAGTTTAATTTAAAGCATGTTAAAATGGTTTTCCTATGGGGGAGGAACAGACTTATGACACACCGTATACATGTATATGACAATATAAGTGTGGCATAACATTTGACAAATATTGTAAGGAACACTTGAGGTTTTGACTTTTTGTGCCGCCCTCTACGGAGGCGCGCCACAATATAGGCATGACTTTGTGAAAAGTTTCTAATTTCACTCTTGCTAGATTGACTTCGCAATTTTTTGCTAAAATTATGCCCAGCTCAGAAATAAAACCACAATTTGCTTGGATTTTATTTTATTATTGTTTTCTGATATGCACGGGATAAAATGGTGAGCGTATATTCTTTGTTTAAAATACAAAATTAGGATTTATAAAAACACCAAATAAATCCTGACCTTTGTATGCGTTCAACCAGTTTACCGTGTGCCTTAGAACCCGATAGACGGTGACATTTGACCATACACTAGGATCCACAACATGCTCATCTATCATGGGAACAGTTCTTAAACCCTAATACATTTGTACATTCATCCTTTGTACACAAACTCATACTCTGCAACTTGAGGTCAAATTTTGCACTATGATTATGTAATTGAGGTTATTGGACTATGCCATTGGGATGAGACTCTTGTGGTCCATAGTGATAAGATCAATTAACGAGGCCTCTTAAACTGATGGCTTTTGTTTGCTAATTACCATAGAATCTAGCTACTACCTTCATGATTGGATTAAGTAAATAACTAAATCCTGTTATCTACCCAGCAATGTTTGCTTATCTTAATAATTGTAACAAACTGTAATGTACTAAATAAGACAGAAAAGGCAAACAGACAGAAATTTAGAGTTTTAAATTAGAGAGTTGACAGGAAGTTGTAAGAGTTAAATTGTTATGGATATGATTGGTGTAAGCACGAAAATGTTGAATGTCAGATCAAAGTCATCCGAGGTGAATTAAGTAATGTCAATCACAAATTGTTACAGGTCATTTGAGGTGGACTAAGTTTATATTTGGATTGTCAGAACACCTTCCCCAATCAAACACATTTCTCTTGCATTTGATCATCTTCTACTCTTCCCTAGAAAAATCATTATAATACCAAATCTACACACCATGGAATTCACCATATCACGTCCAAGTTCACATTGGGCGCCACATTCCTTTTTAAAGGAATTTTATTAAACCTAAAATGTGCTTAGGTAGTTTTCAACAGATTTACCACATTCGCCTTGCTATAACATTGAATTGTGTTATCTGTTGACCTAGTGACTAAAACTAGGGGGAAGTGTTGGCTTTCGTTTGAAAATTCTGATTGGATGAAAGGAACACTTGAGGTTTCGACAAAAACCAATCAAAGAGGCCCATTTTTTAACTAGAAGCTGTAGATAATGGCCGGTGGATGTGCCCCCCCCCCAGTTTTTGTATAGAAACCTTACCCTAATGGTGATGGCGATGCATGCAGAACGTGTATGGCCGGTGGATGTGCCCCCCGAGAAGTGAGAAACTTAATTGAAGCATGGTGGACCATTTCGGTATGCATGGGGCACGCTTTTAACTGAGCTATTCGTGGACCCGGCGGTCCCGGCCTGACTGAGTGACGTGACCTGAGGAACTCGGGCCGACGGATGTTGAAAATATTGTAGCCGCTTGATTGGACACCAATGATTACCACTACCAGTAGGCCTACAGTGCATGTACCGGTATAATGCCTAAATTAATTATTTAAAAAAAATCATGGGATGGGTGACCGTAACGACGCGACGGGTGCTACAAATTTTCATTGGGGGAGGAGATGCAAAGCCCAAGATCTCCACGGTCGTGCCCCCCCCCGGGTAGGGGGTCAAGCGCCGCACACCCCTACCAAAATTTAAGTTGAGTGCCCCCCCCCCGGGGGTAAAGCCTACCGTAACGGTACATGACTTTATGCTTTTTTTCCACAAAAAAGCACAAATATTTTCCCAAATTGTGAGCTAATTGTGAGCTAGGCTCCGCTGAAATAGCCTATATACCAAAATCTCTGAAAGGTAGGGCCTAAGCCTATAGGCCCCTAGGCCTAAACCCGTTAACCGTGGCTATGATCCCCATATGCTTATCGCCCTATAGGCCTACCGAGGCTTCCCCTGGCACCTTCACGGTCTCAAAATCAACAAAAATAGCTAAATTAAAAAATTTGCAGTTTTTTTTAACATGTTATTGTTAAACTTTTATGGCCTGAGACGAAAATACCTATTTTCGTCTCAGCTTTTTACTAGCTGACACCATGGAAGTATCCCGGGAAGTATCTAGGCCTAGGCCTACTTCTCGAAGCTGCATGGGATGAGACTAGCTGTTAGCTCCCCCCGGGGTTAGCTCAGCAGTCAGCAGTGGCGGCACCAAGAATTTTGTTTGTTGGGGGGGTGAGCATTGAGTGGAAAAGTGAATTTGCGGGGAAATAATCGAAATTGCCGCAACAAGTGGAATTTTTGGCTTAAAAATGTGTGTGTGTGGCAAACTGGGGGGGGGGGGCAGAAAATATGGAGGGGGAAATTGCCCCATTCCCCCTCCTGATTGTCTTCATGAGCTCAAAAAGAACCCATTTGAGACATGCTGTTATTTCAGTCATTAACTTAGAAATTCAATGATTTCTTTGTTAAATCAAATTTTTAAGTCACAAAGCTTCAGGTTTTTGTTTGTTTGTTTGTTGTTGTTTTGTTTATTTGCATGGGTTGTGTAAATTGCACGTACATGCACTGTATTAATGCACATTGCACCTCAGCTTTCTGTGCACCAGCTGGTGCTGCAGAAAAATTTTCATCCGGGTGCGTGTCACGTGACCATATTCACAATCCAAGATGGCGACCATCATTGGACTATGATGAGAACCTGTTCCGTCAAAAAGCCTCGAAATATCACGAAATTGATAGCTCAGAAATAATCTAACAGCTGAAATACGTTGAACATTGTCTTAGGTTTATATTGAATCGTAAAAAGATGGACGGATCATTTATGACAGCGGTAGAACAGCAGCATTATTCGGAGCTGTTCAGCAAGAGCGATGTTGACAACACGGGTAAAGTGGCCACTTCGCATGTCAGGAACCTGTTTTTGTCTTCACAGTTACCGATGGAAACCCTACAGCAGGTAGGGACTAGGCTTGTTGATTTCTCTTAGATTTGAAAATGATTATCAGATTGCATGTGTTTGAGTAGCGTAGATATTAATGATTTGTCGTATGCATGTGTAACATAGTAAAAACATGAAAACTTCAAGTACCGGTACCGGTAAAAATGTAAATAAATAACACTCACAAACATGGCAAACATGCAAAATTCATCATATTCATAATACCATTTTTATATTGATTCATTCCATGATTCTCTCGGTCGTTGATCAAGAAATCTATCTACTATCCACGATGACACGATAGTATATCTGGTTCCATACAGCAATACGCAGTATTGCTGTCTGGTAAGCAGGTACGAATTGAGACGTCGTGAATTCGGAGCCGGTCAAACACAGAGGACTAGCCTACATCCCGTATCCTACTATCACTCAAACAAGCCAATCTCTTCACGAATTCACTCACCTTGCGATCCTACATCATCAGTTGAAACAAACATCTAAAAAAACAAAAACAACTTTGTCATTCCTCAAAACTACAAGTAACTTCATTAATAAAAATTGAAATCATACTATTACCCGTTATTGAAAATTTTGTTCGATTTATGTCAACCAAAAGAACGCACGAGTCGAGTTCAGTTTACCAAAATGGTAGCTCCTGCCTCCTGGTCACCTCAGTCAGATATGACGTCAGTATCAAGCTGCTTATTAAACGGTGGATCGGATTGGTTGAAATCAACGCCACGCTTTTTGACCTTACAGGGGTCAGAGATATGCATATTCATGTATGAAAACAGCGATGCGGATATAGTATCATCACCGAACTGAGATTTTGCGACATTTTCGATGTTTGTACCGGGAATTTCAGACACGGAGACTCGCGGAGATTTGAAAAATTCGTTCAAAGGTAACCAAAGGGTTGGGGATCGCATTTTTAACTATCACTAAATGTTTCGGAATTGAGGTCGGCTAAAAAAGTAGACAGTTTCGGGGACTGTAATTGGTGTAGATGTCACATTTTGAACAGTGAGCGATAAGTGACCAATTTGATGCTCAGCGCAAGTGACTATCTTTACTCAGGGTAACACGATAGTTACTGTGTTGATAGAAGATAGACATAGAGTAGGTATGCCAGGTGAATTCAAATTTGCCATCAAACTGCATCATTTTATATATCAAATTAAAGCCCTTGAGTAAAGAAAGCCAACACTGAAAACCTTTTTGTCATAGCACTTTCCGTAGCAAAGTTACATCTTGTCAAAGATTGACTTTCATCAAAAAGATTCTCCTAGCAAAATTCCCCAAAACAGCATTACGGGGGTGTTTCTATATTAGTCTCATGACGATAGCACCTTTTTTAATGGAACTGCTATCAAAATCTCTCTGAAATTCCATGTGCGTAGTCTCTCATCACCAAAAAAATCATATATTTGGGTCAAGTGAAGTATAGACAACATATTTATGAAGGTTTCCTTCTTAAAAAGCTTCTTTTTAATTTCAATGTAAATTTGTATTGCCGGTTTAGGCCATTTTGACTGGCATACTCGGCAGTGAGGTTTGACTCCCACCCTTTTTATTTTACCCCCACCCTTTTTATTGAGGCACCCTTTATACTGAAAATTCCTGACCCCCACGCTTTTTACTGAGGCACCCTTTATACTGAAAATTCTTGACCCCCACCAGTTTTTGCTTTTTCCGCTATTTGTAAACTGACAAAGTCACACGCAATTTGGTTCGAAGTATCAAGTACGCCGAATTCTGCACCTATTTCACACGCACGTTTGAGTCCGATGTTTTTCTCTCCCATTAAGTTGATACATTACGTGAACAATGCAAATTATATGTGAAAAACTACTACTGTACTGTAAAATAAGCATTTTAATGAATAACTGTACTTTTATGGCGTTCAAATGTTGTTCTTGTCATGAAACTTGACGACGCTATGTTCAGCGACTATATCCTACTTCTTCCGTGTTGCTTCGCTTCAATCAATTATGCATGATAATGACGCCACTCATATACGATCAATGTAAAGAAAAATAACACGCCATGGTCATGGAAAATCGGACATTTGCATATGACGTAGGTGTTTTGGCAGGGCTTCCGGGAGGATATTGTGTACATTGCACTGGATTCACGTAAACAAGCGCAGCCTGCATCAAATGGAATTTTATCTTGCGACATAGTGTGCAAGTTTTGGTGATTTTCTTGGAACTATGATTATTTTATCATTCAATAAAAATATACTGTAAGTTGGAAGAAGCGCCACGCTTTTATTTTAATCCCACGCTTTATATCAGTCCACGCTTTTTACCCAAAAAGTTTAAACCCCACGCTTTTACCAATTTTCAGAATTTCGAACCGCACGCATTATAAAGCGTGGACTGCCGAGTGTGCTGACTAACAAATGTGTTATCCGAGGTTTCCCTGTGATACCTACATAGAGTATAATACTTTTCACTGCAGTCATCTACCTAGGCCTAGCGTCGTCAGTTTTCATAACGCAATAAAACTATTTTTTAGATTGTCCAATTTGGCTACAATTAAGCTTGGCTAACATGTATCTTAGGTGAAGGGGTTTGCTTCAGTGTTGGAATTAGTGCAAATTTTTTGCGTAGCAAAAAATGCTATGCAAAATTTTTGTGTGTAGCATTTCCACAATTTTGTGTAGCATTTTTAGAAAACAAATTCAGGGGTTACCCCTAGGAAAAAAATAAAAAAAGGGGGGGGGGGTCCCAAAGAATTCTTGTGGATCCCAACTATTCATAATTGTCAAGCAAATTCAATCTTTTCCTTCTTCTCTTCTCTTCCCTTCCCTTTCTTTTTTTTTTTTTTTTTTTTTTTCTTTTTCTTTTTCTTTTTTTTTCTTTTTTTTTTTCTTTTCTTTTTTCTTTTCTTTTTTTTCTTTTCTTTTCTTTTTTTTTTTTTTTTTCTTTTTTTTCTTTTTTTTTTCTTTTCTTTTTCTTTTCTCTTTTTTTTCTTTTCTTTTCTTTTTTTAAATTTTTAACAATTTATTTTCAATCAAATTGCCTGGAATTTTCCGCCTGCCTCCGCTGGCCAATGATAATAACATACTGCCCTCTATTGTCAGGCAAAATAAACATGGCCACCGCCGGGATTTCCCGATCTCACGGCCTTGTTTCTTGTTAAAATTTCACTTCACAAAGCAGTATTACTGTGCATTATATTAAATATTGAAGTAAATTAGGCCATAATTTGGCATTTTAGGGGTTCAGTTGCTTCGAAAATGATGTGCATTATCATGCAATTTGAACCTAGAAAATTACAACATCATGACATGCCGATTTTTGTATAGCATTTTTAGCGATACAGTATACAAATTGAATAGCAATACTACAGAAATGAGTCGCAAAATGCGATGCGATACATACTAATTCCAACACTGGTTTGCTTACTTTTAACCGTAAACACAGTCGCTGAAGTACAAATTCTGACCATATTATGAGTCCTTTTAATTCTGCGATCTTGCTTGATCGAAGTTTTTTGACGACTTTCCACTAAACAACACCGCTCATTTAAATTATTTGAGAAAATCCAGTGCTGGGTAAATCAATCGATCTCCCGATTGGCAAACGTCATTGCAAACTGATGGTGACACCCTTCCAGTGTCTGTCATATTTTCTTGAACATGTGAGCCCCAAGCAAGTCCATATGTTGATCAGTATCATGGTACTATTACAATGGCGAGTCCTGTGTGATGTCTGACGATCACTCCAGAAAAATATACACAAAATGACATTTTTAGTATTGTACAATCATGATGAATTGATTTATGAAGGAATATAGCACAATGTGTCATGTCAAAAACAATATCGTCATATTTTTGAGACAATAATTATGCCAAAAAAAATAAATTGGTTTTTTTTTTCATGGACTCTTCCTCGATTTTTCCTCCATTTTGAAAGGCTAGTATCAACAAATGCTTGATCATTTTATAGTATTAAAAAAAAATTGTGTTTTTGGACTGGATTTAAATGGAAATACTTTTTGTTTTCAATCAAATATGCATTTAATATAAAATGAGTGAATAACAATTTTATAAGTCCTTGATTCTGTCCAAATTTAAGGTTTCTTATAAAAAAGTGATTGAAAAACACACACAAAAAACAGACCCAAGATTTCCAATTTTTTGGCTCGGTCGGTTGAGGGCAACCAAAGATTGTTTAGCCTTAACTGAAGAACAAGTTTTTTTTTCACATGTATGACATTGTGCCCTCTATGGCAACTGCGCACATGTGCCAAACAGGCCTACATGACTTATGAAAAAATATTTGCACCTTCTAATTTTAGTAGGCCCTATAGCTATCAAGTTGTTCATACTATATTATACATTGTAGTTATAACTTTTCAAACAACTTGGTTGGGGTTGTTCGATCCTGTTAGGGCTGGCGTCAGCACCATTTTTGATGTCGACATATTTCAGATCTTGACGTCCATTTGGGTTCTGAAAAATACCAGAGACTTTTTTTCTGGCAGAATTTAATATACGGTCCATAATGGAAATTTCTTTTTTTTTTTTTTTTTTAAATGCTACTCGATTTTGAAATAATATCAACACATACATTGTACCTACCGTATTTCGTCAAATAGTAATATAGCAGCAATAAATGGCGAAAATCTGCATTGGGGCTATTTCATTATAAATGACACGTTCACAAAAATGGCTTTTATCATATCTGGTTGATATAATTAGGGTGATAATGCAGTGTTATTAACTTAATTCTAAGTATGCCACAAACTACAAGCTACATGAGCATTTTTACAGAATTCTGTCTATTTTTTGTATAAAAAATTGCCAAAAGGTACATTTTAACCCAATTTTGGAGTCCCATTTCATTTTGCCCATGTATTCTGAATTAATTCTTTGAAAAATTAGGTACATTCTATGGCAATGTGCTTGTTGCAATGAAAATATGATATGTGTGGAACATCATGCAAGTTGAATGGTGAAAATTGGTGCAAAAATGTTAAAATTCCGTAGATTCTTGCAAAATTAGCATTTTGCGTTAAATAAAAAAATGAGTGTCCTCTCCAATTCATGCCTCCATTTTTGTTAACATTAAAGAGGAAATATAAACCCTTACCCTACCTGTATAATCTGTGTTATATTACCAATTGATGGGACAGGGCACTGATTGAGGAATTCATTTATTTTACATACAGTAGACCACTTGTTCTTGATACCACAGTTCCGCGTTAAAAAAGTGTCCTCTCCAGAACTGAAGTTAATTACTAATTGTTGAAATAAGAAGGGTTATATCATAGAATGTGAAATTTGTAGAGGAAGAGTGGTCTTCCTTCTACCAAGGTGGCACATGATTTGGTATTTGTTGCATTTTTGCAAGCCTGTATCCACGATTCTGTTTGCAATTTAACAAATGTCCTCTCCAGCACAATTATGTCATTTCCATGAATTGGTAAACAAACTAAAAAATAAAAATTTCAAAGAGCCAAACCTACAAGAAATTTTTGCATTTTATTGCAAATTATGCTTACAAACCACTTTAGTGTTCAAATTATTGTCCAGTTGTTGAGAACACATATGATATTATTCTGCATTGAACTTCGGTTAGCTAAAAATTGCAATATTCCTAATTTAACCAGAATATTAACCCTGTTTGTACGAGGGGGTATCCAAAAGTTTTTGACATCACCAAGAAGTGAAAGAGCTATATCAATGAAATTTTGTCAGTGTAATTACTGGTCCTTATGTACATTATGGTCCAAAAATGGTCTCATAAGTATGTTTACTTTCTTCACAGGTGGCGCTAGATGGGAAGTAGGTGCATAACCTTTTCATGATAAGATCCTCCACTTTCTTGAGTTTTTTTCACTTGTGGCCGTATCATCCGTAAGTGATGGACGTCCACTTCTTGGCTCATCTGTGAGGGACATGTGGCCAGTTTGGAAATTCCTTTTTCAAAAAGCAATAGTGCCATATGATAGGCAATCATCACTGTAGATTGCTTTCATTTCATCATAGATTTTCTGAGTATTGTAGGCCTAACCCGTTAAATGCAGGAACTTAATCACGCTGCGTGCCTCAATTTTCACCATCTTGCAGGTTATGCGCCTACTGCCCATCTAGCGCCACCTGTGAAGAAAGTAAACATACTTATGAGACCATTTTTGGACCATAATGTACATAAGGACCAGTGATTACACTGACAAAATTTCATCTGTATAGCTCTTTCACTTCTTGGTGATGTCAAAAACTTTTGGATACCCCCTCGTATAGTGGATTTTAAATGCTGGGGATCTTTTATGCAATAATATTGATGCAGCTATTTCTAAAGTTAAAGTACCAGTAATCCGGTATGCTTTATTATGTGTTCAAAAATGTGTCCTATCCAGAACAAATGACACAGGAGGGTCTTTTATTTTAGGTTTTCCATGACTAGTACAACAGATTGACGCAGAATACTCACTTATGCATCAGTGTAGCTATTGGGCAGGACAAAATGACTATTTCATGAATTTTTCATGTGAAGATAAAGTTTATCCTTAAAAATATGTAGTAATTTTGCACCATTTATCTGGATTAGTATCAATTTACTAATTGTTTTATATTGAAACTGGCATATTTAAGACAGTGAAGTGTAAAGGAACATACAACAATTATTACAGACTAAATATGAATAAGTATGAACCCAATGTTGGTTACATATACTCTTTCAAAGTTGTGTATTAAATTGTTTAAAAAATGTCCCTCCAGACGGCAGCTATGTTTTACACAGCAAAAATTCAATTTAATTTTTTAATGGTTCCTGAGGGTTTGACGCTCTAATATTTTGAGAATTATTGACACACCATCTGAACTTTGAAATGATAATGAATTTGCATGAAATAAATGAGTTTGAATTTTGACCCCTTTTGGGACTCAATGTTGTCATTTATAATGAAATAGCCCATTGGCAACCCGGAAGTGAACCAAAAGTCAGAGTCAAAAGTTCATAGTTCGTCATTTTAGCGTGACTTTTAAGCTTACCTAATGATTTTCAAGGGAATTGTCGTGCTAAAAATGACCTCTAATAAACGCCCCCCCCCCTTGGGAAAATGTAACGCCCCTGGGGGCGTTTATTTGACGAAATACGGTAGATAGAAATATGAAATAGGCCTATCCATCACAAAATTGTTCATCTTTTAACCCTAACACCCAAAAAGCTTACAAGGAAAACCACTGCGCATGCATTGCATGTGATGGCATTGCGCAATCAATCACCCTAAGTCATTTATGGGCACCAAGTCGCTGGCTGGGCAAGCGACTCCCCCCGTGGCATGAGGTTGCTGATCGTGTGCGTGGCACCTGAGGGGTCCCGTCAGCCCTCGAATTAACCCACGGCACCCATCCCCATTGCCGCAATGCCCTCAAAATATGTCCTTTACCCAAGGCAGTCACTTGCCGTGCCCTCTAATGAAGTTGCTGTCAGTGCCCCAGCCCTGCCCCTTCATTATAAAATCATCTATCTATGTTTGTGTGTGTTTTCTTCACTGGTGCCATTCTCAAATTTTCAACAGTTGCCATGATGCCCTCTTGAAATATTACAAACTGCTGTGCTGCCTTGCCTTTTCAGTGAAAATCCAAGGCAATTATCAACTTGCCCTTAAAAAGTTGCCATGCCCCTTCAGATCCTTACTTCGAGGGCTGGGTCCCGGGGTCAATTCCCGGGGGTGCCAAGTGAAATCGTTCTTCATCTTCTCTCCTTTTTCGTTCCTTCTCTGCCTTCCGATAGCAGAAAAGCATGTTCCTTGTTAGGGTTAATTAAGACCAGCCCTCGAATTAACCCACTGCATCCATGACATTTTGCTGTGGGTGCCCATCCCCACTGCCGTAATGCCCTCAAAATATGTCCTTTACCCAAGGCAGTCACCCCGGTGGGGTCACTCAACTTGCAATACTGACCGCACGATCGTTACCAAAATCAAGGAAAAAGGGGTCATTTTAGGGCATGTCCAGGACAAAATTGTCCGTGAAATTGGAAAAATAGGGGTCTTTTATTGCACAAATGTCTGCGTAAATTGAAAAAGGGGTTCTTATTATTTTCTCCTGATCCGTGGCCAGATAAAAAAAATCACAGGAATAAATTTGGTTTCCTACTTTGTACTCATCCTGTGATCAATATTGTTCTCGGTTCTGATTTATATGCAAGGGGTACTACTTGAATTCTGTGATGCCCTTGTTAATTACTGAAAAAAAAACATTCATAGGCCTAAAAATCCCTTCTTTGAAATGTTGAAATAGGGTCAAAATTGCAAATGTGTCCTCGGAATCTAAAAAATAGGGGTGTTTCAGAGTACCATTTTGTCCTTGTTTTGGAGTAAAAAAAGGGGTAAAATTTCATGATTTGTCCTTGAAATCGACTGCAAAAGGGGGTAATTTGTACTTGTGGTAACGGTCCTATGCGTCCCCCCCTGCCAGGGAGTGACCCCACCGGGGCAGTCACTTGCCGTGCCCTTTAATGAAGTTGTTGTCGGTGCCCCAGCCCTGCCCCTTCATTATAAAATCATCTATCTACATGTATGATGTATGTTTGTGTGTGTTTTCTTCACTTTTGAGAAATTGCCTTGTTGCCCTTCTCAAATTTTCAACAGTTGCCATGATGCCCTCTTGAAATATTACAAACTGCTGTGCTGCCTTTCCTTTTCAGTGAAAATCCAAGGCAATTTTCAACTTGACCTAAAATAGTTGCCGTGTCCCTTCAGATCCTTAATTCGAGGGCTGATTAAGACTTAATTTTCCATTATAAGGCCTAATAATGTCAGCAAACCATTCAATAACTAGCAACAGGAAAGTTATGGATCTTTTTTACATCAATCTCGAAGGACAATTTCCAATGGTACTCTAAACGGTCAAATCAAGCAAATTTGCAAGCCCTATGATTCTCCAATGCCGAATCATTTTCAGCCATCTTGGACTACTTCAGTACTTCAGTACTGCTGCCGTGTGACGTCAGGGGGCTAAGGGGCTTAATAGCGGAATGAAAAGCAACCATGAATAAGATGCACTCTCAAAAATTTAGGGATGAGTTTCTTGTCGGGACGATTGCCCTATACATTGTACTTAAAAGTATTTCATTTTACACATGGATTTCAGTACAATTTAAATGCAACTTTTGTGAATAAAACTTCTATTTTTTTCTTGGTTTATTTTTAGCCGAATGGCAAGCATTGATTGGCTAAAAACTGAGCATGCCATGTGTTGGGATTTGGGAAATGTTAGTTTCATAGATTTTGGTAAATTTTATCTTGCATATACATGGGTTACGGTGATGTAATGCCAGAGGTTCTTGACCTGATTAGATTTTCAGCACAAAATATGCTAAATCGCAACCTTGGTCATTGTATGGCCATTTGGGGGTCACCTGGGTTGAACTTGAAATCACCATAGATTGTTGCTGGATCATGAAATTTGGTGAGAACAACCACCCTAGCGAGGCAAAATATTTCAAGGTCTTTATGGGGTAATTCGGACTCATCCGGGGTCAAATCCCCATAGATTGTCGTAGGTTCAAATTTTGTGGGAATGACCACCAAAACAAGACAAAGAATGTCATGGTCATTTTGGGGTCATCCGGGTCAAATCGACATAGATTGTTGCAAGTTTTTGTCGCACAATATATGATAGCTCATTTGCATAATTTTTTTTTCGTTATTATTATTTTTTTAAAAAAAAAAATTAAAAAAATTCTCCCAACTCTAACTTGTGTGTAGACATTGTGGCCGATGATTTGGGTCTAGAAATACAAAATTCTAGTTTACAGTATAGTTGGGAAATGATGCCTGATGATAGTCAAGATTTTATCAAACATGTATGACCAACTGATACTACTGCACTGTAGGCCCATAATATTGCCATTCACACTTTATCAATTTCTACCCATGATGCATTGTGGACAATTTGTGAAGAATTTTTTTCTCCTATTATTTTACACACCCCCAATATTAAGTGCATTGAAGAAAACTGGTTCAAGCCCCTGGGTCCAGCTTGGTGCCAAAACCCTTTTCCTTGGGCATAATAAATGCAAGTGCTGATAGTTTTGTGTCTCATTACTCTTTGGAAAAGAAAGTACAAATGAGTTCAATGTGGGTTTTTTCCATTAAAAACGTAACAAAAAGTGTTTTTTTTAAAACTGCCATGCCAGGCGATCTGAATACATGTAGCTCTGAATGTACTTGTATAAATCCCACTTTCCATTGATAACGATTCCACAAGCTGATTTTGGCAGTAGCTGAAATCTAATCCCATGTTTGTTGCTGAATTCACTTCCCAAAAATTGTTACACCAAACATTTCACCTCAAAGTCATATTGGTATCCATCTCCAGTTTCTTTGATTTGATTTTTGTTTTCTGCAAAAATTGTTTTTGTGTATTTTTCTTTATTATATGGATGACACAGGAAATTGTTATGTTACTGTTGTTATGTGTTGAAAATGTAATTCATGTGAACATTTTGTAGTGTGAATATATTGCATTCATTTGCTTTTCAAGTTCAGGGTGAAGGTGACTGATTGCAAAGGGCCTTAAGGCCAGGCAGGGCAGGACAGGGCAGCATCTGTTTTTCACAGCAGAAGTTATTTTTGCCAAAATTCAAGGCATACAATGTATAGATTTTTCAGTAGAGCAGTATGATGAACTGCAAATTTAATTTTTAAGTGTTTTTTTTTGTTTCATTGGCTGCCGGTACCATAATGGGAATGCTTTTGAATATGAAATATTTAGAATTAATGCCTGAAATTAAATGTGTAGAATGTAGATCAATCTATATTACTTGTCAGTTAAAAGGGGCATTGGCATGTAGTTATTAAAGTGACCTATTTTCATTGTATTATGGTGTGTGTGGGAAAGGGCCTTACTAAGCATGCTTAGTTGTATAAGACTCAGTACACCGGTCGATCTTACCGTTCCGATGTTGATTAAGATACTTCTTGCATCGATCCCGAGATGCGGAAAACCAATAGTCATTTTGTCCCACATAAATGAATAAATAACAAAAACCCCGATCCCCGATGGACTCACCCAAAAGGTGACGTCACACCATATGATCGTCCCTTATCCTCCTTGGTCTCCGACTGACACAGACGTGCCTATCGATTGTTCATAGCACTGTGTATCAATTTCTCGACCAAGGCGAGATATACGGTTGTAGTTTCACACCTTAGGTAAAACCAAACCGGTATTGTTCGGCTGAGGATAGTTTTGACGGCATTTTCTGGCGAAAAAGTGACAAAAACGATCCAAAACTTAGCTACATATCGTGCCTCCGTTTGTATACACGGGACACACGAGCAATTCAAAATGGCCGCTCGTTGACGCCATTCATTTTGTTTCCCACGTAAAACAACCATTGCAGCCTGTAAGTTACAATAGATGTTTGTACATACACATTGTATTTCATGTACGGTAGGTTATTGTTGCTATGTTAGGGTGATTACTCTATCGTTATGTCTTCATTACCGTCCGATAAGACGAAAGTTAATCAGATATTCATACGGTGGGGATTGGTAGGGACCCGTCTGACATTTTAGTAATAAAGTTAGCCAGTCCTTACTTTACCACTAACGTTAGCGACCAGCCTCCGTGCTCAGGTTTGCTTACTGGGCTTGAGTCGCGTGTTGGGGGGTAGTGCCCCCTCCCTTTCTCCTCGCTTCACCTCGGCCCTGTCGGGCTTGCCCTTCCCTGGTGACGGAGCGGGACCCACACCCGCTCTGTTTCACCCACAGGAGTGCTCACGATCTTCTAGATGTCTTTCTTTTTGCTTAGGACTCTCCGAGTTCCAGCTTGACGATTGGGATAGGCTCCGCCATCGCCATAAGACGAAGAAGAAATCTACCAAGGGCACTGGTAAGGTCGACACGGTGGATTCTGCTGTGACAGCCCCTATGGGTCATGGCAGGTCTGCTTAAGGGGCTCGGTCCCCGGACAAGCAGGCGGTTCCTTCGGGACTGCTAATAGCGTCCAAAGGCTCAGCAGCCAGCTTAAAGCACTGACTATACGCCGGAGCAAAGTAGCAGGCAGCAGAGCGGTAACCCTGCTG